>NW_022692409.1:72597-75127 GCF_011630105.1 Anneissia japonica
CACAAATAAGTATATAAAAATAAATATATAAATAAATATATAATAAATATATACATAGGCCTATGTATATAAATGAATATACAAATAAATATATATATATGTATAAATATACAAATAAATATAAAAATATATAATTAAATATATACAGTATATATAAAATAATATATATATATATATATAAATAGATATATCAATAAATACAGTACATATATATATAAATATATCTGTATGTATGTATGTATGTATCTGTATCTGTATTTTAACAACATCTCTATCAGCGCTGCATACTTCCGGATCGAAGATTCGAAAAAGTGTATGTACTGCGCATGACTGGACTACACAGGCAAAGCTTCCCGGTGAAAAAAAAAAAGGATTTAAAATGTATGACTCGCATGGCTCGCTGGCTCGCGCATTGGCTCGCATGACTCGCTGGCTCGCACTTTGTCACGACCCCACGAGATGTTTAGTGTATCATACAAACGTTTAAACCACAAGCAATCAAGACAAGACTAGACAAGAACGACTCGCTCGACACGAAAATTCAGTTTATCATTAGTTTATTCTCAAACATTCAAATACCTCTGACCGCAAGCAATCAAGGAAAGACTAGACAAGAAAAAACCCGCGCGACACGAAAAGTTTAGTGTATTATACAATTACGTTGAGACCGCTACACAACGGCCTTTGCTTGGAGATTTGAGCATGAAGGCAAGGCAAAACCAGCTCTCTTAGCTACGTTTTTTGTCCGCTGATCGGTTAAAAAACGTATTTCATTTTTATTTTATCACTGAAAAACAACTACTGTAAAATGTTTAGCTCATAAATATGATGTGTGTGAAGAAAACATTAAACAATATTTTAATTTGGACCTTCAAAAAGCAGTTAAAAAGAAATGGCTATGAAATTTTAGGCGGGGGGGGGGACGAAAGCCTGTTTAGCCACCCCCCCCCCCCCCCCCCCCCCAACCCTGCATTTACTTGAATTTCGCCAGCTAGCTCAAGCTTAGTACCTGCGTATGCATGCAGAGAACGTTTGACTGGATTTAAAGGTAAGTGACTTAGCTTATTTCTGTAATCATCATCGTACTATCATCGCTGGCACAAAATTGTCTTGTTCAACACTAAAAACTGAGTCAACAAAAATGTCATTACCTGATGTTTCATAGTCATCCAGTGTTGCTACCTGTTTGATGAAATTTCGTCGTCGAGTACTATTTTTGTGTCCTCGATTGGGTTGCATTTGTTTACATTCCGATTTCAAAAGTCCCTGTTTATTGCATTTAAAACAAGTGGCATATTTATGCCAACATGCATCGCGTGTATGATTACTCAATCCACAACGATCACATTTTTGACGTGTTTTTTTAATTTCCTGATGATAGCCTTTCACATGTTTATGTCCCTGTGTCGTTAATTGGTGAATTGATTTCTCACCTTCGTGTGTCATACTTTTCATATTCGTCGTTGCTGCTTCTGCTGCAATTGCTACATCTACAGCTTGCTGGAAAGTATGGTCCTTAGATAGCAATTTCCTTTGAATATTCGTGCTCAATAGTCCACATACAAACTGATCACGCAAAGCATTTTGCAATGCATCTCCTTCAAAAGCACAATATGTAGCTTTCTTTTTCAGATGTGAAACGAACTGAGAAATAGTTTGTCCTGGTGTTTGCTTTGTGTTTCTAAACATAAACCTCTCAGATATTGTTAATCTTGTAGGCTTATAGTGTTCCTTAAGAATAGCCGTTAGCGTATCATATGATTTTGCATTTTGTTTATCTGTAAAACATAAATCACGTACCGTTGAAGTTGAAGTGTTGCATATACTACACAGTAAACATTGAGCAAACTGAGATAGTTGTGGCATATCGGCCCCTTAATTACTTGTGCTATTATTTGAAGGTGTTCTGTGTGTTCTATTAGTGTTTTAGTATACTTTAACGGCTGAGTTGACGGACCTGGTGTACCTAGGCCTAGACACATACGTAATGTAGGCTTCTCTTTGGGCGACACCGTCGGACCTGGTGTAGGCCTAGACCATAGAGAAAATAGAACTATCTATTTTCTCTATGCCTAGACACATCTGATATACTGTACTGATACCATTACGTAAAGTAGGTTTTGGCCTACCACCAGCCTGCCGTCAAGCAATAAAAATCAACATTTGTGGAACTATTTCCAAGAAATGATGGTTAACAATTCGGGACACATAAATATGCAGCATGTGATGGACGGACGAACCTAGGTTGGCGGGGGCAGCATGTGATGGACGGGCGAGCCTAAGGTTGGCGGGGGGACGGGAGTTCATCAAATGATGTTTGGGAAAATAATGGTCAGAAAATACAGCATCTGATGGACAGTCCCGGGTAGTGGAGAACCTTAAAATTATGGACACATACATTTACAGCATAGCTTCATCAAATGATGTTTGGGAAAATAATGGTTAGAAAATACAGCATCTAATGGACGTAGTCCCTGATGGGGGAGAACCTTAAAATTATGGACGCATAAATTTACAGCATGTGATGGAC
>NW_022692409.1:75586-78109 GCF_011630105.1 Anneissia japonica
AAAAAATCAAATTTCAGTCTTATTTTACATTTTTTTCATTCTTAGGAATGTCTAAATTCAGTTAAACTATCAATTCCGTATTATATTTATAAATCTTTATAACATTATACAAAAATTAGATTTTTCTTAAAAACTGAAATTTTGCCGGGAATGGAGCTTTAAAATTATGGACACATAAATTTACAGCATGTGATATGGACTGAACATCTATACACATAATATACAGCATGTGATGGAGGCATGTGATGGGGACGAACGTATGCCTTTCTTCAATTCATTTCCAGTAAAATAATTATTACAACTTCAAGAAAACTCGTGTTTTTATTGCATAAATTAATTTCACAAGCTTTTATTCTGAAATATAGTGGTATCAATGTTCTTTCTATAACGGTACAGCCACAGGCAACAGGCGTCGAACAGAAAGTTTCAACAGCCCAACGTACGTGTTTTGTTGCGACATCATAAATGAAGCTGCTCACGTGACCTCTAGGACCACACTCCCGAAAAGAAGTTTATATATTGTTTTGAACGAAGCGGTTTCGAATTAAACTTGTTTCAAAATTGTTTGAGTGAACGTAACTATGAAAATAATTATTTAAACAACACCATTGCTTGATTGTCGTAGAAAATGTAGTAGGACAGTAAAGCACTGTATAGTGAGTATAATTACAAATACTAGCCCTTCAAAGCCTAAGCTTATTAATTGGGCTAGTTAGTAGGAGCATGGGCCCAAGCTAGACAGACGGCGCCTGATTTTCGCAGCGGTTCGCGATCTGAACTTTTTGGGAGTAGGTTACCAACCGGTGTAGGCCTATAGGCCGCACCCCAAAATTCGAGGGGAAAATCGCGTATAAAATTTGTGGCTTATTCACCGGAAAATAAGTTTATGGAGCAAAAACTTGTGTTTCTTCATGATTTTAAGGGGAGTGGGCGGGAGAATTTGTATGAGGCTGGGCGGAAGGCCTTAAAATAATGATAATAATGCATTGGCCTCCATTTATACACGGAATACTGGCACACTCATTGATATCTGAAACAGAAAATAACAACAGTAAAATAATAATAATGATAATGATAATAATTATATTAATAATATAAATAATAAATCATTCTAACATGTAGTTTCTCTCACTTATGAATAATCAAGGATAATCTATACCAAGGCAATCAAACAACAGAATGCACATCTCGGGACATCAAAGGTTATAACTCTGGCATCGACATTCTAGGTGCCTCGCTCTTATATGCTGAGAGTCACAAAAATGAGGGTTTAATGTTTAATTTCAGGCATTTCTTAGGCAGAAACCATCACCAAATCGTTAAAAATTGTTGTTTTAACATTGAAAATGAGGAAAATAACAGCATAGCATGATGTATAGATATATAAAGGTTTGTTTAGTGCAATAAAATAGATTTCCAAAATTTTGACATTCCAGCATGTTTTGGCTATTATCTCCAAAACAGGATTTGCGACGAGTGACTGGTTTGGTTTGTCTTTGCCACATATGTTATTCAAAAAAATAGGCCTACTCATGACGAAATTCTTCCCCTTAGAAGAAACGGTCACTGGTGGGTTGGATGATTGATTGCTAATTGCCTGCATGCTAAACGGTAGATTTTCAAGACCAAAAAAGTGTTTCCATAATACGGGGTGTAATAAATTGGTGTTGGCCATGTGCTAAAAGATACAATTTTTCGGCCATAAAAGCTTGAGTCCTCCTAATAGAAATGTCCCAAAATAATTTTTATTTTATTTTATTTATTTCCAGGCAAGACAATACAATACAATAGATAGGAGAAACAAATGACAAAAACAAAAAGCCTGAGGATTACCTAAAAGCGAACTTAATCACTATCTAAAGGCTCTCCAAAACATTAAAAAGACAAACATTAAAATCTGAAAAATTCACAATTCACAATTCATATATGTACAATATAAAAAATTAATAAAAATATTACAAAGAGAATTACAATTCCATTAAGGTAAAAATATAATTTAATTAATTTAATATGATTTAATTAAAAAAATATTGCTTAAGTACATATTTAAATTTTGTGTAATTAATTGCACATTCCCTAATATTTGGAGGTAGGTCATTCCATAAATAAGGAAAATAATTAAAAACAGTAAATTTATAACAATTTGTTCTAGCAAATTGGATCTTAAATCTAAAATCAAACAGATGACGGTTATTAACAACAGGAAGAAGATTTAGTTCAATATCATATTTTCTATGGAAGCAAGACAATACAAAAGAAAGGAGGAGGTATTTATAACGGTCAGAAATAAGTGGAATCTGAAGGAGGAATAAACGTTCAGCATAATTAAAAGTAGGATCATAATTAAAACAGGCCCGCGTAAACTTGCGTTGAACTTTTTCAAGAGAATTAATGGGATTAATTTGAAAAGGGTACCATGCCGGGATTCCATATTCAAGTATAGGTCTACAAAGGGTCTTAAAAAGTAACATCAGGGAAACGGGGTTATTGCATCGGACAATTCTTTTTATAAAACCAGAAAGT
>NW_022692409.1:78513-81664 GCF_011630105.1 Anneissia japonica
GCTTTTGCCCAGTCTAAAAAGATAACATCAATTCTTGGAGGATTGCGCTTATCAAGAATTGATGCCCAGTCATTAAAAACTCTAGAGATTTATGTAACGCATGATCTTCCAGGAAGGAAACCATGCTGACAATTAGATAAAATACCAAGATTATAAATATGGTTAGAAAGTCTTGCAGCAACAATACGCTCATGAACCTTTCCAACAGAGGAGCACAAGGAGATTGGACGATAATTGGAGATATTAGAAGGATTGCCGCTTTTAGGGAATAAGACAGATGAATGTGGTATGCACATATTTGGATGTAACATCATCATGCGCTTGTTGGCACATCACACACATTTGTCACTTAAATTTGGTTGTGTGGACAGACCTTTAATAAAGCTGTTGACACTATGAAGGTTTCATGCAGCAAGTATTTGTGATATGTCCACATATGGGAAAAGGGACGTCATATTCACCCATATATGGGCAAATAACAAGTATGTGTCGCTTAGTAATTGGTAGTGTGGAAGATCTTCGGAGTTTGAACTCCAGTAGTACTCCTATAATCATTTTATTATATCAACATTAAATTTCATTTCATAAACTGTAGACCCAATACACATTTATTCACTCATCACTATGAACAAATGTCAGAAATTAATTAAACATTATCAATGTATCCTACAGATATTGATGAATGTTCAAGCATGCCTTGTAATAATGCCGGCATATGTAATGATGGAATCAACGGATTCACCTGCACCTGTCTTGTAGGTTGGACTGGAGTCTTTTGTGAAACAAGTAAGAATTTTTTTTTTTTTTTTTTACACATTTTGGATCGGACTTTAATTCCATTCACTGCAACTGGATTTTTTCTCACAATTTAAAGCAACTTCATGGCCGTTCCAAGGAAAAACAATGTCACTTAACAAAAATAGAGTTATGTCGTTTTGCCAAGTTACAGCCACCCACTCCGGGCCTCATTATGAGATTTGGTCTATGCTGAGCATCTTGACTGTATGTTCGTCATTGTGGAGGGATTAAGGTAGAGGTAGTCCTGTATTTATATTAAAGGAAAGGGAATGAGCTGTTATAACATCGTACTCAAGCCTTAGCATTGTGTGGTAGGGTGGCAGTTCCTTTCCAGCGCATTTTTCGTCCCCAGTAGTGAAACCGCGTACCCATTTATACTCCTGGGTGGAGAGAGACAAATGTAGGTAAGTTCCAATAAAACACAAGAGAAATGCACAGCCAAGGTTCGAACCCCTGACCTCAAGGTTGAGAGATTGAAAGGCAATCACTTCACCAACCGCTCCCACTAGTTTGGAGTGAATTACCATAAACAGAGTTTTTGATTATAAGAGAAAATCTTTAATTTTACTGTTTATAGTTCTTGTGTCATTATAAAACGATAAAACAAACAACTAATCTTTCATTTATGTTTGATTCAGACATCAATGAGTGTGCTAGCTCGCCTTGCATGAATGGTGCTGCTTGCTTGGATGGTGTTAATGCTTTCTTCTGCCAGTGTGCGCCAGGCTGGTCTGGTACAGAGTGTGAAAATAGTAAGTCAAAAATATATAAGTTGTACAAAACTTGAAACGTGTTTTACAGTTAAAGTGAATATACTCTTGGTTTGTCTATCTTATACTGGATAAATTAGCATTTTCCAAATAATTATCACATAACTGTTCATTCCTAATAAATATTAAACCATTGTATCACAGTGTTCTATATGAGAAATCTTGTGTGGGGCTGAGGGAGGGGTTGCAAATTCTCCCTGTCCCCTCGTTAAAATGCTATTTTTAAGTAAGAAATATATGATAATAGAAATGAATAGACCAGAGTGTTACTTTTTTTATGACAATGTTTGATATATTTTCGATACATGTAATTACATATATAAATGAATGTGCAAGTGTCCCATGTCAAAATAACGGCGTATGTGTTGATGGTGTGAATGGATACACGTGCCAATGTCCACCAGGTTGGAGTGGACTCTTCTGCCAGACAGGTAAGGATTTTGATCATAAGTGTCTGGGGCTAAAGCTTTATAGCACCTTTATGGACAGTTTAAAAAAAAAAGAAAAAAAAAATCCCATATAAAGTAGATCCTCATTTTTTTTTTCACTTTTACTGTGATAATCACCTTCAAGTTAGTGATACTTCATAGAATACGAGTTGATTGGGCGAGCAGTTAAGTTAGGGGCACCGTAACCTTCTGCTATAATATCAAACGGCTCACTCGCCAATGGTTCCAGTGGTGGAACATGTTTTCTCGGTTAAAGGACTTTAAACCGAGGCCCAGTGTAAGTATTTGGCTCCTATGCACTTCTAAGAACCCAGTGCATCCTTCGAGAAGGATAGGGGGTTACCCCGGTGTACAGGTCCATTTACTCCCCTGTCATTTAATGGATATGCCACGTGTGATTAAGTTTGTGCCTAAAGAATTGAATTGAAATAAAGTATTTGGAATTCTCAATTATCAAATAGTCCTCATATCATTTTCAGTTGTGCAAGGTCATATTATTAATAGTGGATTAATTACTTAAATGTGTGATTGAGTCTAGCAGATAATTGCGTAATTAGTGCGAATGTGTGTAATTACTAACATAAATGTGAACGAATGTGATCCAAACCAACGTGAGAATGGTGGAACCTGTACTGATGGTATCAACACATTCAGTTGCCAGTGTGTTGCAGGATGGACTGGAACTTTATGCCAAATAAGTAAGAATTATTTTTAGTCCAAATCAAAGATTAGTTGGTGGGTGCTTGAAACTGACTAAAAAAATTGAAACTTTATGGTTTAAAGTGTGTTAGTTATAGTAGGGATAGATGTTGGTCATATCGGCCCACTGCAGGAGGGTTCATTAGAAGATCTCTAACCTCTGCTGCGATCTGCGGCTGTAAACTACTAAAGTTTCAGCTTGAGAAATGCCCAAAATCATAAACTTTGAAGGCCGATTTCTCATTTATTGTTCTTTAAACAGCTGTATATGTAAACATTTGTAACTTCATAAGGAAATGTCTAATTTGAATGATTGTTAATAATTTTAAAGCTCTCATTTTACTCCTTATCCATGTATTAATAACTCAAAATCGATTTTTACGACGAGTGACTAGTTTGGCTTGTCTTTGCCACATATCTCACAGTTTTCCGAAT
>NW_022692409.1:81846-89346 GCF_011630105.1 Anneissia japonica
CTCGGACCCCCTAGGACATTGTTGTCTCGATCGGCCCAAATTTCGCCCCCCCCCCTTTTGGACATCTCTAGATCCGCCCCTGATATACCGCATACTTAGATTCCACGAGACCTAAAAAAGTAATGGAAAGAGTACACACCAAGTTGGCCTAGGTTGTCAAAGTGCCGAGTAATCTCTCTCGTAGAGGTCGCAGTCTCCTTTAACATCCACGGGTGTCATAAATGGCACAGCAACGTTATAAGTGGGGCTTTGAGAATACATCACGATATAGCAAAAAAGTACTATCACTTAAAGTGATAGTATTTTTTCCCGGGAATATATGAACTATTGATATTCAATCAACATCATAGAAGTGATGGCTGAAGTTATTACCTGCATTTTATAACAATCTGGGTCTTACACTCAAGACAAGAAACTTTTTTCCTCTAGTGTAGATTCTCAATATTGGTACAGTATATACTTTTGAAGAAATAATTTACAGTATTGTTATGTTAATTATGACCGCCATATTGAAATGAAATAAATGTTGTTGGTATCAGATGCCTGGAATCTATGTATGCGGTATATAAAAGAGGCGAAGCATTGCTTTGGCAGCAACAGAATATCATGCATTTTATACATTTTAATGGCTCTGCTTTTTTCAGATACTAATGAGTGCGCCAGCTCGCCATGTATGAATAGTGGTACCTGTACTGATGCGTTTCTAGTGAAAAGCGCATAAAACAATACAGGAGTGTTTGGCTAGCATTACTGATTTGTGTCATTTCTTATAGATATCAATGAATGCGCATCAAGTCCGTGTCAAAATGGCGGAACATGTTTTGACTTGGTTAATAGTTTCGTCTGTAGCTGCGAGGCTGGCTGGATTACTTTACATTGCGAAATTAGTAAGTTAAATATACTACAGATAACTATACATTTCTAAAACTCTGTAAACAAAAATAAATTTTTGTTATATTATGCCCCAGTATGTGGGCATGGTAATGTCATATGCCCAATTATGGATATATCACATTTTGATAGTCTAGACATAGCTTTAGTAAGTTAATAAAGGTGGCCATGAAATTAGCTTTAGACCGGGTGGTAAAATTCAAGGCTCGGTGGCCCCCACACACCATAACTACATTCCTGCATTTTTTTTTATCTGGGGTCCCAAGTTTTCCTGTAAGTCATTCGAGTTTCTCAGAAAACCTCCCACACTCCTGCAAGTAGACAAGAATTTCCAGGAAATATAAGCCATCTTTTCGCAAATTCATTAAATGTGTGTTTTTTTATTACTTTATTACTATATAGTACCATTTTGTCTCACGGAAATCAATGTCCATTGAAATTTTATGTGCTAAGGCAGCTCATTGAAACAGATATCCCAGAAATGACCCCAGACAACTAAATAATATTTACGCTCAACCTTATTTTTCATAAAATCAGTTATTACCTCTTTTGTATTCTTATTAATTTTATAAATAATTGAGTTGGCACCATAAGACAGACGATTCACCTTATATTTGTACTCTTGCATGTTGTTGTCTTTCACAAGACCTTCCATGCATGCAAGTGTCGTCTGCATACCTAATAGAAAGACAGTTTTCTAGATTAGATTCTTCATATGTAAAATCATTTGTATACAAGAGACGATAAATTAGGCAACAAGATGGGCAACCCTGAAGCTCACCAGAATTGCACATCCATAAGACTTTTTGTTGTTTGAAATTAAATTATTATCACTTACGCTTTGGTACAATTACTTTAAAAAAAAATCACATATTCAAAAATTATTGTTGGGTTTATTACTATAGATTGCATTTTCTTAATGAAAACAAGCTGCGTATGAGCCTACTTTGTGGCAGATATATGCTGCTGTAGGGAAAGGGTTGTCTAAGAAATTGATGACGTAATGTATTCATTATCGTTTTCGTAAGCTTGCGAAAACCCCCTAATGTCACCCAACCCTGCTGGGCCACATACAACATCCTTCTAGACCTCACCGTTGTCGCCCGACAAATGTGTGCCCGTAGCCATTTAATGCTTTATTGTTCATATTATTAATACAGTACAGTTGTTCTTTGCAGATATCAATGAATGTGCCAGCAGTCCTTGCCAGAATGGGGGAACCTGTCTGGATGGCAACAACCAGTATATATGCCTGTGCGTGCCTGGATGGAGTGGCAACTTCTGTGAAACAAGTATGATAATCATTTAAATAATTCACCTGTTTTTTATGATTTTACACCTGTACAAGGCATAATTTTAAGTAGTGTTTCTTCAGCATTCGAGAACTGTAATAGTAAAGTCCATCTTGCATTAATAGTTACCTGGATATAATACTAACTATTACCATTGTTCCTTTTAACTAGAACACCCCTTGAATATATTAGATTGGTGCATAGAGACTGACCTTTCTATTAAATTCAAGGGGTGTTACCTGGTTAAATTGGTTACTACATTTTTCCTATAAACTATAACACCCCTCAATTATATTTAAGTGTTGCCTAGAGACTGACTTTTCTATTAAATTTGCATTGATGGAATTAACGGCTACAGCTGCGCATGACTATAATCCTTTCAGGCCTTATATTGTTTTTTTTAAATATTTTATTGATACTGTTTGTTTTTTCATTTATTGTTTTTTTTTAATTGTTATGCCTCTTGTTATTGTTAATTATTATTAATTTTTTTATTGTCATTCCTATTATTGTCATTAATATTGCTACTTTTATTATTATTTTTATTATAGTAAAGCAACAATTACATTCCAGGGGAAATAAGTTTATTCTGGATTCAGTAAACTATTTCCTTTTTGTTAATCCAGTTGTCAATTTTTATAAGTAAATGTTGTTTTTACTTACGGACTTGACATATTTACTTATAAGAATTGACAACTGGATTAATAAAAAGGAAAAAATTCAGAAACAATTACATTATTATTATTTCATTATACATTTTGTAAGATCAGTCAAAAAAAAAATTTCTATATATTTGATCCTCCTTAATTTTGTTACATTCTCCCATGTTTTTCTTATCACTTTGATGACTTTTGTTTCTTGTAAAATATAAAATTTTAAATACTTTTGCTGGGCAGGGTACATTTTGATAGATCCCTGCTCAGCGACGCGGGAGTATCCACCACCCAAACTGCAGTTTGGGTGGTGGTTTGGATTTTCTTTTTTGTTTTTCCAATTACATCTGCTCACTTGTTCTGCACATAGAGACTCGTATTTTGCGCAATATAAATAAACAACCTTTAACCTTTAGCTTTATAAAAGACAAGAATAAAAAAAATAATAAAAAATATAGTAAATAAAAATATAATTTAAAAAAATGTTGTACTGTGTAAGTATGTATGCATTAAATTTTAATCGGTGCATTGATTGTTGGTATTGACACTGTGCTTGATAAAGGCAGACATAGACTATGCTGATCTCAAGTTCAGTTCTGTTATTGAAGTCATTGAAAATTGGGCCACATATTGATTCCTTTAGGTTATGCTTGGTCTAGGGTAGTCAATAATATAGTGCTAATATTTTTAATTGCAGACCTAAATGGGTGCTTAAGCGAACCTTGTCTAAATGGTGGGACGTGTACCGATGGTGTGAATGGACACGTTTGTGAATGTGTTAATGTTTGGACAGGCCCTGATTGTGCAGATAGTATTAAGTTCGCAAATAAGCATTTATAGTATGGAGCTCTGTCCAGACTACAAACTATCAAATTTTCATTGAATAAAAACTAAATTTATGTCAATATATTGTCATGATGTGATGTCATCATGACTATATAGGAATCCAACATGTTTTTAGTTGATTTCAGAAATTTCACAAAAGTCGAACCTTGTTAACTATCTTGTTCTACTGCTCCGATGAGAACATTAGTATCTTTCCGTATCTGATCACAGCCAAACGTTTGCAGGGGACGAATACTTTCCCTCTTGTCAGAGGATTCAGTGTCGGTGTCTTAACATAGCTAATTCTATTCATCCTTGCGACATAATTGAACCAGAGTAGTCATCTTTCTTGAATCTTTTGTTTTCACTTAATCTATTATTGTCATAATGTCAGTGTTTTCCTTTTCCTTTAGAAATAAGTTTGTCGTTTAGATTTTTGGCTGACCCTCCACAGGAGTTTTCTTTCTTGGGCCTGTACCTTTTTCCTTTTCCCCGATTTGTTTTGATTTTGTTTTTTATTTTTTATATTTAAACTGGATAGTAATCAAATGAATTGAATTAAAATTGAATATATTGTATTTTAATTGTGTCGATTAATTTTATTTATCATCTATAATTAGTATTATTATTGTACGAGAGACATCGTATAAATGAGTGTAATTGTTATGATAATGATTTTGTCCTGATTTTACTTCTTGTTCAATTCTAACTCAGGCACTATTCTCTTTCCCTGAACTTTTGAGGTAAATTTAAATAATCCTTCGTCGATAGAGTTCAAAGAGCTGTCCTCTAATATTTGTAAGTTCAGGTCAAACTTTAAAGACAAAGAGAATATTGAAATGTTTGTGCTCTTTTATTAAAATGTGTGTTCATTATTAAAAATGCACTAATGTGCTTAATAAAGAAAACAAGCGTTCATTGAGACAGATCAAAATAATTCAGTTTTAGCTGTTTTAAATAATGTTTACTACGCAAATGTTACATTGATTATTTGGCAAAGATTATAAACTTTATTACTTACTTACTTACTTAACCGCATCCGACATTAGTCGGTGACATATACAAAATTCTTTCTCCAGCTCAGTCGATCCATCATTGCTGTCTTCAATTCGTGCCCTTCGAGACCAGTGTCTGTTTCCAGCACATTCTTTAATGTTGTCGTGGGCCTTCCAACTTTCCTGTGGGCATCTGGCTTCCAAAGTAAAACCCTACCGGCTGCCTCATCGTTTCTTACCACGTGACCAGCAAGAGCAAGCCTACGTTGTCGAATGATGGAGGATAGACGTGGATGTTTACCGTACAGAGACTTGTTGGAGGTGTGTGACTGCCAGGAAACGTTTTGAACAATCCTTAACATTCGGGTGTATATTCCATCAATTTTTTTAGTAAGAGCTTTCGTTAAGGTCCATGAGTCGGTTCCATACAGCAGTATGGACTCTACAGTTGATTTGAAGAGTCTCATTTTTGTTGTTTTTCTGATTGGTGCCGACCACACTTTTGACAATGAGTGTAATGCACCCCACGCTTACCAATTCTTGTGTCAATGTCAAGGGATGTAAATGTGTACCCACCGAGATACAGGAATTCGTCAACTTTCTCGATTTCATGTCCGTCTAGTGAATTAATGGACACTTCTGATGTGGAATTAAGGTAAATAAACTTGGTCTTTTTGGCATTTAAAAAGAGACCAGTGGATTGTGTTTGTTTCTCCACCCGATGAAGCAGTTCTTCAGAATTCTTGACTGTACTTTCTAACAAGGCGATGTCATCAGCATAGGCAAGTTCTGGCAAGACGTCTTCAGGATGTCTTCTTCTTAGGCGTCGCTTCAGAGTCAGTCCATCGGATGGTCGAAGGGCTTTTCTCAAAGCATATAATGAAAATAAAAGAAGCTAATGGATCTCCTTGAAGGACTCCAGTGTTAATAACAAAAGGGTCAGTATTGCCTTCTGGAGTAATTACAACGGTAGTTGTGTTAACATACATAGTTTTTATTGCTTCAACAATTTCAGGAGGGATGCCATAAGCAGCGAGAATCTTGAACATTAGGTTTCGATCGATGGAGTCGAATGCCTTTTTAAAATCAATGAATATTAGCACCGCTTCCTTCTTATTGTTTGATATCTCCTCGATGATCCTCCTCAAAGCAAGAATGTGCGCCGAAGTAGATCGAGACTGTCTAAAACCATTTTGACCAGAACGAAGAAGTGGATCTATGATAGGTCTGATTCTATTTAGTATCATCCTGTTGTAAATTTTTGCAGCTACAGCAGTTAAACTAATACCCCGGTAGTTATTACAAAGCGTGAGATCCCCTTTCTTCGGGATTGGAACTATCCCTGAGACTCCCCATTCATTAGGTCTATTTCCCTTGAAGGTCTCAACACAGAATGATCTAAGAACTGTACTTGCATTCGGGAGCTACCAAAGGTCGAGTGTTAGACCATCTAAACCCGGAGCTTTCCCTGATTTCATGGCATTCAATGCTTCATCAACTTCTTCTTGGAAAAATGGTTCTGTTTTAATCCGGAGATTGATGATTGTGTCAAGGCCGTCACTGCAGGCAGCCTTTAGTAATTTCTGAAAGTGGTTTTTCCAACTTGTCAGTCGATCTTCACCTTGAATATAGATGACATTCTTCTTTTTGCCAGAAAGTTCCTTGATGATCTTCCAAGCCATCTTGGGGTTGCCAGTGGGATTATCAAACTGAGAAAGTGTTCGATTGATACGGACCTTCTCAAGGTTGTCGAAGGTTGAGCATTGTCTGGTTGGAAATGTTGCACATTTGGAGTAGTTGCACTTAAAGTTTCTTCCCTAGCTCGTTTCATGTGAGAGCTGTCGGTAGTAGTTATTGCATGTGGACGTCTAGGAAGGAGCTCCATAGGATCTTTCAGATTTTGGTAAAGAATTAAATTTGTCATCAATAAGACCATCAACAGTGTTTGATAATTCAATGTCTTCTGTCAAAGCGAGCCAATTAAGGGTTTTTACATTCACATTTTTGTGTCTCCTGAAACTTTATTATTTAGCTTTAAAAAATGGCTTTATAACCTAAAGTTAATAAGTTTGCCTAAAAATAGACAAAAGCACACAATTATAAAAGTTAATTTTATTACAAAATAATATAGATATACTAACTTATCACAGATTCCATGTACATTTACATTACTTACAAATTTTCATTATTGTTTATGAAAAATTAATATTTATTATATACATCTTGTGCTTCTGAATGGAGAGAAGCACACACGCAGATAATTTCTTTGCTTAAAGACATAACAAATGACCACTGCAACCTATTCTGTTATGTTATATTTTAAAATAGAAATGTGTTACAGAGAAGTTTATGACGACCTCACATTTCCTGATGCCAAAGTAGGAGAGACGGTAGATTCCGAAGACTTGTGTGATGAGAGTAAAACAAATTGTAAGCATAAAAAATAGGTATTTTTGTAAATTATCTTATTAAATATACTAATAATAATAATAATAATAATAATAATGGATTTTAGGAGTAATGCTTTGCCCCACCTGATATTTTCCTTATGCAAACACACATTGACTTGTTCACTAATAGTATACTTTCGCTATACTTGCATGTCAACTAATACTCTTTCTAAAATATGAGAGAAATAAAGACCAGAAACGGCAATCAACTGTAGTGGAATACATTTTACCAAATCAAATGTATACATTATATTTTTAAGAGTGGTGGGCAAAAACATTTAGCCACCTAAATTTAATCAATGTTCAAATTTATTTAGATTTATTGTATTGCCTGTTTACCAGTATATCTGTTAGATGAACATATTTGAGCTTTTTCAATATTAAAAGTGTAGGC
>NW_022692409.1:92737-95472 GCF_011630105.1 Anneissia japonica
CTTATTGTTTTACGCATTTACACCACTGCCAGATTCAGCATTTGTTGTGTGGTGTTTATTAAATCTAAACTAACTATAGTTTAATTTACTCTTAGGTGACACAATCTATTGTTATGGTGGTAAATAACTTGTTAGGTGTTGACGAGGAAATTCTGATGGAAAGTCAAATGAGGAATCAGTCTCCTACTAAAATTACTGAAGTTCTTGAAGGTCAATTGGGCATTGTAGAGCTAAATGAAAAAGGCATTTATGAAGAAACCACACCTAACATAGCAGTACATGCTCAGATGTTTAAAGCCACTCAACTTAGTGAAGAAAACATGACTTACTTAACTTTTATATCAGAATCAAATAAGAATGGTGTAGGTGCTGTTGAAGTATTTGACGATGGTGTGAAAATACCTGATGCTGCCAATGTGTCAATTGCTCTGCCAAGCAGTATATCTGACGTCATCAGTGTTTATAATATGACAGGTAATAATACAAATTCGTAATAATATAAAAGTATCTGTTGCATTGGGCTTACAGATAAATTGTTAGACCTGAAAGTTTCATTTAAAGGGTGTTCAAAATCAAGTGTATTGTTGCATACAGTACATACATCCCTGTACGCAAACAAATGGATTCCAAAGTATATTAACAAACATAAAACTGCTGTTAGAAGTGACAAGTGAAGTAAATAATAAGCCTATAATAATGATAATTAATAAAGCTTTGTACCGGAAAGTAAAATGACGAATGCATTTATTCATCATATGTTATTATAAATGTCATCTTATATAATACCATGGTTTATATCTTAGTCATCTAATAAAATATATAGCCGACAATTTTTAATTAACTCATAAAAATTGTAAAAACGATGTTTTGTGGAGTGTGGTCACACAAAAATGACCTGGTATCTCGAATCATGGCTTCTTTATGATTGTCTGTTTTGTTTCTGCTTTTAGATTTCCGGATTATAGTTATTGTTTACAATGACAGTAGACTGTTCCAATCTGCTCAGTTCATTAATGATAAATCAGGTCGCAGACCAAATAGTCAAGTTGTTTCTCTGTCAGTGCCTGAGTTAGATCGTGTTAAGCTGGACGAGTCCATCGTTACCACGTTCATTCCCATTGAAGTAACTTTTTTTAATATCATTATTTAAATAAATAATATTATTTTAAGATATTGATTAATACTGAAATTATTGATAATTATTATTGTGACCGATAACTTGCTTTTAACTAGGAACAACTTAAAACAATAAATAATATTACAACATACCAACAATCTATTTAGACTGACATTATTATACCAAAGATTATTTACTATTGTAGGAAAATGTTATTAGTCTTTCAAAGAAAATTATTAATGCGTATTACGTTCGGTCATTTCAACCATAAGTCTATCATTTGCACATATATTATACGGTATTATTTTCAGATCTCTGAAACAAACAGAAATACAACCTGCGTCTTTTGGGACTTCATACTGGATGGGGTTGGAGGATGGTCGACTGAAGGCTGCACATTTGTTAATGGATCGGAGGATGGAAGTGATAGGCAGTATTGCGAGTGCACTCATCTAACTAACTTTGCTATACTTATGGTATGTTCACCAACAACACATCCGTTTACTTAATATATGAATCTGTCTTTTTATCTAATTATGAAAATAATTATGTGAATTATTCTTTTAGTATTATTCCATTCATATTAATAATGAAAGCGATAATAATACTAATAATTATACAGCTATACTACTACTACTGCTGCTGCTGCCACTGCTGCTGCTACTAATACTAATACTACTGCTACTAATAATAATAATATTAACATAACAATAAAATATATTTATTATCATTATCATTATTATTATTATATCAATAACTATATCAAAATTATCATTTTCGTTATCCTTAATAATTTTATTATCACTTCCATTATAATTATAATATTTTATTGATATTGTTATACTTAGGCCTATTTTAATTACCATTTTCATTTTATGATTTAGTTATTGGTATTATTTAGACTTGTAACTATTGTAATTGTACATTAATCTAATGAATAAACAAAAGTAGCCAGCAAACAACTGAGTAGGCCTACTAGAACTTGCTCATTATTATTATTACTGTATTTAATGGGGTTTTTTTTTTACTATAATTTACATTAATAAGATAAGCTTGGTTACAGTATATTATTATATTTGTCTTCAGATCATTGTATGTTATTTCATACGTAATTCAACATATGTAATTTTATGCTTATTTGCCTTTTAATAGGATTTCCATCAAATGTCATCTCTTCCCCAAGCAGCAGACATTGTGACTATTGTTGGCTTAAGCATATCAATTGCATCTCTTTTTCTGACATTACTTACTTTCGTGAGTAAAAGGTATGTACATATTTTATGTTATTAATAAAATATTATTTCTAAATTAAATATTATATATTTATAGTAAATAATATATATATATAAATATATATATATATATTTATATTTATATATATATATATATATATATATAACATAAATCAAGGTAGCCGTTAACACTGTTAAATCATATATAAATCATCAAAGAAAGGTAAATACAGTGTTCGAATAAAGGACTGAATAAATACAACGTGTAGCATAGCTCTCAACGAATGTAGTCCTGTAAATAAATGAATACAGAAATTGTGTAATAAAATGCCTCTGGCGGGACTCGAACCTGCGACCTCTCGCTGTCAAGGCGAGTGTCATAACCA
>NW_022692409.1:95660-101856 GCF_011630105.1 Anneissia japonica
TATATATATAGTAAATAATATAATATATAGGATGTAGTTTTGTCGTCAAAGACAGTGTCTTTGCCCAACAGCGTGTTAGTTGAAGATGATATATAGAATGGCATTAAATTATGCCCAAGTTTAACAAAATAAATAAATAAATGTAGTAAGATTATATTTATGTAGTTCAATTATGATGATCTCATTAATTTTAAATTCTATTTAGGAAATTTTGGAAGAGTGAACCAAAGCAAATTCTATGTCAGCTGTGTTTGTCTTTGCTTGGTCTGTACATTGTATTTCTTGCTGGAATTGATCAAAACGAAACGAAACGAAATGAAACGACTGAAAACAGTCTTGGGTGTACGTTTGCTGCAGCTCTTTTGCATTACTTCTTGCTATCGTCAATCTTCTGGATGAATGTTCAAGCTGTAAAAATGTACTATTTACTTGTGAAAGTCGTTAATAGTTACGTGTCACACTTTCTTTTTAAGGCTTGCTTGTTTGCATGGGGTAAGTATTTTAGTTTTTAATGAAGATATTTTTCGTATAATGTATTAATGCTTAGAGTGTTATAAGTGTTTTTTTTTTATTTATTTATTTAGGAAACCAGGTGATCCTATTTATATTTATTTAACTATTAATATTAAACTTTTTCCACAGGTTTACCAGTGATAATTGTCTCGGTGTCTGCATTTGTTGACCTTGATAGCTATGTGGATTTTGAAAAGTAGTAAGTTATAGAAAAGATTAAACAATGGGCCTTTCTGTTAAGCCCCGCCCCTTGAATATTGTTGCTAAGGTCCCAACAAGACAACATTAGGGAGCTTTTGATTGCACGACTACGGTAGGGCGTAGTACGTAATGACTTTACTAAAAGTCATCTGCGCATGCGAGAACGTTAAGTTCACCTAGTCGAGTATGGAACGCCAAAAGGACAAATTACAAGTGGCGCAGTGCAAAAGTCAAGTGGCACAGTGCAAAAGTCAAGTGGCGCAGTGCAAAACTAAAGTGGTGGCACACGCATTTTGAGTTTGCACTGCGCCACTTTAGTTTTGCACTGCACCCAACTTGGCCAAATCCATGTATGCAGAGAACGTAGGACGGCAGGTAGGACGGTCACGCATGAGTAATTCCGTTCTAGCGTCGCTCCTCGCACAAATCCAAAGGTCCCTGTGTTAAAACATAGGCTATGTTCTCACACGGCTGCTAACGGTTAGCAGGATCCGGATCCTGCTAACCGTTAGCTGCCATGTGTCCATACGAGAAGATCCCGATCCGGACCAAGAATATGATGATCGAATCACCTTCCAATAAGAAACTGGAAATTGTAAACGCGTACGTGTGATTGGTTGATAATAAAAACTTGCCCCCTTGCTAACCGATAGCGCTTGTTACCGTTAGCGGTATCCGGATACTGCGCTAACGGTAACGGTTTGCGCTAACCGTTCGGGCGTTCTCACGCAGGTGCTAACGGTTAGCGCTAACAGTTAGCTCCCGATCCGGATACTAGGGCTTTCGTGAGAACCAAGCCATAGGTGAACACGTGCGTTTGTGTTATAATACGTGTGTTTGTAAGACGCGCGCATGTTGCTTGCATTGTTCTGATTAGTCAGATGTTAAGTTTGATTGACACTCCGGAAAGGTCTATTGCTTGTCAAACTAAAGTGTGTTTAGAGTTTTAGTCTTTCCTCTGTACTCAGTATACACTGCCAAATACCAAGTATACAATAATTTAAGTACCTATACACAAGCCTGCATATTTCAATATAAAATATCATTTGTTGTCAGTGTTTATTAATTTACAACAGCACACCCAGCATATGGTGATATGAAATAAATTCCTATAGGCCCACTGGTAATATCAAGGCCTATATATTATTTTATATTATTTGCACATTTACTATTAATTGTTATTATTTTGTGTATTATGTGACACATATGTAATAATTGCTTAACTACGTACCTTCTGGTGTTATTTATCTACTTGCAGTTGTTTTCTGACACTCCAACGTATGTACTACTCTGTAGCAATTCCTGTCGCCCTATCCTTACTTTTCAACACGACTGTATTCATTCTGGTTTTGCATAGTTTAAGGCAGGTCGGAAAAAACAGAACTCAATCTACCATAAAAGGAAAGGAAACCAGACTCAGTGGGATTCAGATGATGAGAATTGGAGTGAGCATTACAGCAGTTTTCGGCTTAACGTGGTTGATCGGCTTCTTTTCCATCGGAGATGCTTCCGAAGTTATTCTGTGGATTTTTTGTATTCTTAATTCTTTCCAAGGGTTACTTATCTTCGTATTTATGCGTTGGAAATAAGGAATTACGCTCTTACCAGGGGTGGCGCCAGTGGGGGAGGGGATGGCCGTCGGGGAGAAAAAAGCACTTCGTCGGGGAGAAAAAAAATTGTATGTATTTTCTACATATTAGTAAACTCTAAAATCGATCAAATAAGCATTCTGAAACCCCTATTTTGTCAAAATGTTCGGACCACTTTCAAAGCCTTTTAATCAAAGCTCGACCACGCCCACTTTGCTTTCGTCAGGAAAATCTGACCCCTCGTCGGGACATCGTTCCCCACTTTCCTCCTGTCCGGGACCTTGTTTCCCCCCCCCCCCCCCGTCGGGCAAATCCTGGCGCCTCCACTGGCTCTTACTGGTGGAAGACGTTACTCAATATACCAAGAAAAACTACGTTATGTCTGGCAAAACCAAACAAAGTTTACTTTCGAGTTTTTAAAAAGAAGAATCCTCTCGCAGACAAAAGTCCTCCTCCAACTCGTTTTCGTTTATAGATGGTCGGAGGATTATAGCCAAATAAACTCAGACTTACATACTGTCAAATGTATTAAAATGAAGAACTGCGGACTGATGGTAAAAGTCCTAAGCATATCTGAAGACTTAGTATTGTACTGCATTTACATTTTCATTGGCACATTAATCGAAAAGTAACACTACATTTATTTGATCGGTGAACTTTTATTTCATTAAAACCAGCTTATTTTGCACATTATATATTTGTTCAGTGTCTTATTTTCATTTATGTTGTGACAGTAACTGTAGACGATGAGTTGCCATAGTTCTCTTGTCAGATAATTTAAGATGAATTTTAAATAACTTTTAATATTGTTCATCCATATTTCATCCAACATCATAAACAAGGAAATAATATTCAAATCACGAAAGTTGTGGTCTTAGACCGTAATAAGACCGTAATAATATCGTATGGACTCTGTGGTCTAAACACTATGACACTCACCGAGATAGCGAGAGATTACAAGAGACCTCTTTCCATACAACTATAATCATGAACTTTCATTGATGAACTATGTCTGAAGAACAAATTTCTTGAAAGTTCACGAAAAAAAAAAAAAAAAAAAAGGCTATCATTTTGGTATAATCCTAAAGAAACCACTTATGATGTGGTTCTAAAATTAAAACAGTCTAATGGTTCAATCATTTTAAAACTTTATTTCAAAATGTCAACGATATTATATTAGGAAAGATGAAAGTATTATTTGTGAGAGCAACAAATTTATTAATCCGAATACTGAAACCCTGAACGATTTACTCAATGCTGAGTTTTAGTGCAGTATACGAACAGAAACTATGATATTTCTGTTGAAGTAAAACAAGCTAATAAGTCACAAAATCCTGGTAAAGCTCCAGGAATTGAATGTTTACATACTGAATTTTTGACCTATTCACCTAGTTTTGTCATCACAAAAATATACAACTCCATTTAAATTCGACATTATTTCCTAAAAAATGGACAAGTCTTATCGTTCCAATCTTTAAAAAAATGTCAATAAAAGTAATACGAATAATTATAAAAGTATAGCGATATTTCCTGCATTAAGTTAAAATTTCCTAATTTATTAATTAAATCTAGACTAAATATTTTGGCTGTAGATGTAAATTTATTTTATTTATATTATATTATTTTCTTCAAGGGGGAGGGTAAATTAAAACAAAATGAAAAATGGTACTCAAGTGTACAAAGCTTTATTTACGCTGAAACGTTTATCCATAAACGTTTTAAAAATTTACCGGTAAATATTTGGAACCACATTTTTTTGTATCAAATTTTTACCCATTTTAATGTACGGTAGTGAAAATATTTGTGCACAACAAATCTTCATTTAAAATTTGTGAATCGATCACTTGAAGCAAAAGCGGAAAAATTGTAAACAAAGTTCTCGGCAACATAGCGAATCATCAACGTTAAAAATCAATAGTAAAAACAAGCCGCCGCCACAGGTACCGCGCGGTGATCTCTTGTAGGCTGGCCTTTCATGCACCAACACTGCAGCTCATTATCACGATCTTGAATTAGATGTGAACGCTTTTGAAATAATGTGATAACGGATATCACGATACGAAAGCGCGTAAAGATTATGTATAAACGTGCCTCTGTGGGACCAGGTGGGACCTTAGCAAATCCAAGGGGCAGGGCTTAGTGGAAAGGTCCATTAAGATTGGTTCCCACTTGCAGAAAAAAAAACCTGCCGCAACGCAAAGTAAAGAAATGCTCTTCCAGCAATTTCGTATCTCCCCTCCTTACGGAAAGTTGAATTTGCATTTCTTACGTGACGCAACGTAACAAAATGGATACGGTTCCCACTTGTGGTCGCGTAAACGCAATGATTTTCACGGGAAGCTTTCAAAAGCCGTTATGAAATTAGCATTCATTGTAGGACTACTAATGTATTGTAGAGTGGGACTGGGTTGTGTTCTGAATATTGCTTCTCGCATTCATAGCTGGGTTATGTTTTAATGCTTTAAATTTAATTGATTTTTGCTTTTCAGTTGTAATAATAGGCCTACCCCGGAGGAAAAAAAATTCAACATTATAGAATTTTTCGCAGATGTAAGCCCCATGTCTGTTTCATAAATATACAGTTTACACTTCGTCAGATTCTTAATTTTGTGGTCGGTTACTTAACTTCAAACTAATCGGTGTTATAAATGTATAAATATAAATTAATAGGTGTGACATAACAATTTCACTGGTAGTCTTGCTTTGTACCAACACACGGAGGCGCTGTTTTTATATTTTCTTAATGGAAATTTCTCGCCACATTGAAGCCAATTCAGAAACAATTAGTAACTGAGAGACAATTCTAGGTGGAAGTGCTATAACAAAAGTTCAATATCATGCCTTTCAACCACACGTCGATCGTCTAGAAAATTACTTGTGCGGATCCGGACTGTACGGAATACACAATCAACCAGAACTAGAACTATTGGGAACAAAATCAACTCAGCCTAACACAACTTGGATCATAATCCAACTCTGGACAAAGAAAACAAAATAATATAATTGCTCAAAGTTTGAAATTAATCATTTACGTTAACTGAAGAGAGGCAAAAGTAGCATCCTGTGTCTCAGGCGGAGTCTTGTTTTTTTCATGTAGGCCTACACTGGCAAAATGTGGAATAACAACTCATAATAATTGATTGTGATTAGATCGAGCTCTTTTCGCACATCAGTCTTATGGTGGCATGATACTCCGAACAATCCCTACATTACTGATTGTGTATGCAAGTTACCAACTGACTCTGAGATTTTGAACAACCCCGCCCTCTTGAGTCTAAACTCAGTGGTTTCCCTATTTTACATGTTATTATCATGAAACTAAATTTTACGGAACCTTAAACATAATGATCTCTTCATAGTTGCGTCTGAAGTCTTTCTCAAGGACGATACTCGATACAACACTATCAATTGCAGGCTAATTCTAAGCACATGCCAAACATGACTGTACCTAAATTTTGAATAATTTATGATAAATATAAATGTGGAAGTATATTTAGTCATACAGGTAACATGTGGCCAGCACAAGAAGCCCTGTAGGATGAAAACCTGCAAAATCAACAATATTAAATTTGTCGAGTTATAAACTTACCTTAAACGTACGTGCGCTTTAAAGAACACAGTACACCTTTCGAAGGGGGCTACCCCAGTGAACTGGTACATTCAGCCCCTGCGATGGACAGACGAAAGTGGTACCGGTTTACTGGGTAGCTCAGACATGAAGAGATCCTCAGTTGGGAAGAAAGTCACTGAACGAGCTAACAGACACCTCGAGCGCTTTGAGACTCCGATATTACACTAATTAACGTTGTTCCGTACTCCATTGCATTACTGCGGGCCTTATCAGTTCAGATTCAGGTTTTGAATTAATGCCCGGATATTTTACTTAACTGTCC
>NW_022692409.1:103365-105001 GCF_011630105.1 Anneissia japonica
TATATAGGACGCGAGTACAAGACGAAACAAAGAAAGCAAACACCGGATTGGATGGAAATTGTCATTTTATTCAATGACGAAAAACAATTTAATATATAGATAACTCAAAACGTGTAATGGGGCAGCCACCCATTGATGTCATTATATTAGCTAAACATTTTATAGAATGGGAACATAAGGCTGCCCCTAAAGATTAAATATAAAGAGTATATATAAATATATATAAGATAAATATAGAGAATGACTATAAGTTCAGACTGTTACATTCGACATACACCTGACACGTGATCAATACAAATATTCAATGGCGATTACAATATAAATCGTCCATGAAGAGTTGTAAAACGTTAATCTAACAAATTAATCATCAAATCAATATACCTAAAAACTAATTAATTACTAACAATCTGGGTGCACGCGCCAAAGACCTGACTACAAGGAAAGGTCACCACCCAGACAAAAAGAAACAAGGTGGGGGAAGAGTCAGGAGCTATGCTCAACAGACACCCCCCCCCCCCTAAAAATCGGTGAATGGTACCGCGAGTGCCTGCTCAAACGGTACCAGACTCGAATTTTATAAAGTGAATGATTGGATCCGAATACAAGGTAGGGGGCATGGGAAAGTGGACATGCCTACTTAACAAAGACGCCAGCTTCTCCAGTGTAACGAGTGAAGTGTGACGGATGTTTTGCCAGTGATAAAATGTTAATCAAACGGCGTAGAAACACATGGCACGACCCGGTAGAACAATACTGCAAGCGAGTTGACCGACCATTGATTGCATTTCATGCAGTCACTTTCCTCCTGACTAAAAATTTGTTTATCTTCGCTGCAGAGAGGCTGAGGGTGCGAGGAGCGGCAGATTGCACAGAGGTGTGCGTACCTGCGGGTGGTACCCGCTGGACAGAATTTCCCCGCGTTGAATTTGAAACAGACCAGTCGCTGTTGGGAATGAAAGAATTGTTGCGCTTGAACCCTCCAATTCCCAGTGGAACCTAGTTTCATCATCAATTCGGGGTGCAGTTCCTCCCATTTTAATTGGTTACACCCTGTCTCGCCCTGCGAAAACTCTCATCGTATACCTGCCAATTTACGTTACCCAGAGCATACAATTCTAAAATATTGTTAGTATATTTTAACAGATGTAAGCATTCATGTGGTGATTTTTCGATATAGATTGACATAAAGATTGTAAATGATCGCATCTAATCAGTGATACTGAGCACCTTCTTCTTACAGTTGCTCTTAACTCTCAATTGTTTGTCGACAATGGTCACTGAGACCGTAGTGTCAAGATCGTTTATTATCAGTGATTTGAGATCAATGTACACGTTGGTACATATTTTGTTCTTTACCGCCGAGGGTACACTGTTACCTAGGGCTATCGAGTCCGTCATTGACAATGTGATGGAAGGAGCATTTCCTTCACCTTGAAAGAGGTCTTCTACTAGAGGGACACTCGCGTCCTGTGACGCACTGTCTTGTGAACTCCTACTGGCTGTTTGTGTTTGACCACTGGCCTCTCCATCCTTCATAATTTTAGCTACCTCCGCTGCCACCTTAACGTAGTCCACTTGAACCTCCGGCTCGGCCCGTGGTTGTTGGACCGGTCTCTTGGGAGCCGCAGCCTTAGAT
>NW_022692409.1:105651-115312 GCF_011630105.1 Anneissia japonica
AGTTTGGTGAGAATTGCCATCGCCAACTGATGGAAATACGTTGAGTATATGTTTATAGTTTTCGTGGCTGGTAGATTTTTAGGGGGAATATTAAGAATATCTTCGATTCCAATTATAATATCAAGAAACTCGACATACCTTTTCAGTTACCGTATATTTATTACAGAAAATGTATTCAAGTATAATAAAATCTAAAGCATCTGTCCCATTTAAGAGGCTGATTTGATTTTTCTTCTATTTTCGTTGGGTGTGATAGTAATATTTTTTGATGACTTAGTTTGACAGGATTCTAATTTTATACAATGAAAGCATTTTCACAAAACATAAACATTAAAACAATCACAGCACTATATAATTGAATTCCTTGTGTCATGTAATCTTGAAACAAGCATGATTAATGTGCAGATTGCACAGGCAATCTTATTTATGAAACAAAAGTGACACGTAGTATTATTAAGTGAGTCAAACATATCGGTCGATAAACAAAGCAGTTAATGAAGCCGAGAACAAATTAGAAAATGAATTTGATCAACATGACAAAGTTTTACAAAACCCCACTCAGATTCTGCCTTCACTACCTTATGCACATTTACCGAAATGCTCTAAAGGCCAGTTTAAGTCCTTTTAAGTTCATGAATTCTCTGTTTAATCATGGAGGAAGAAAACAAATCCTCCATGGTTTAATACAGGAATATCTGGAGGTCTCTGATTATCGACTTGCCACATTACATTGTACTAGCGTTTTTATCTGTGCTTGCTTTCAGTTCAAACTGAAGTAGGTGTTCATAAATCGTGCCACTGTACGTTTCGCTCCTCCTCCTCCTTCCCTGAAAGGTTCAAAATAATCAAGTTTTCAATTAAAATAATACCCAAAGTTATGAATAGTCTCTGTCTTTGATTAATGTATCATGGCATACTCAAGCAAAATTACAAACGATTGAGGACAAGCAATCGCATTTTTCCTTAGGGAGCAATCCCATGATACATATTTTTATCCTTTTGGCTTGGTCTCGTAATCGAGACAACAACTTACTCGAAGGTATTCCTTACTATCACAATATCACTTCCATCAACGGTTACCATTCATTATTTTGCGATTCCCTGTCCTCCCTTCCTCACAAGGGTAGCTTTAATTTATAATGGCTAACTTCCATTTAAGCAATGTTTCCATACAAATCAGTAAAGGGAGCTATCTATGCCCATTTCGTAAGGTTCAGATCAATCGAGTTTTCAATTAAAATAATTCCCAAAGCTAAGATTAGTCTCTGTTTTTCATTTATGTATCATGGCGTACGCAAGTATAAATCTTTTTTGTCTCAGAAAAATTAATTGTACAACATATCAAAAACTTCTTTTATCTTACTGGATAAAAAAGGACATTCACCATTTGTATGCTGATGTATAGTGAGAGTAAATTTTAAAAATAAAATATTCAACATGATCCAATTGAGCTTAAATTTATCAGAAATTAATTGACTAGGTCAGCAGCATTCAAAAAAAAAAAAAAAAAAACATGGATAGGAACCAAAATAACTATAATTAGCACATACTGTATTTTTCGGACCCGTCGTATTCCTATTAATTGTTTTACATTCAATGTTATATCCTTTTTTTAATTGAATAATTAGTCTGTAATACCATACTGTATGAATATTATAATAATAAATAGTCCTATGGTAATCAGCCTATGTGTCTAATTATAATCAAACACAACTGATTGGTTGCTCTACCATAGAGAAAATGAAAATTAGAAAATGATTCCATCCCCTCTATAGACAAGCAGACCCCAATATGCCTACAATAGATTCATGTGTTATCATGGCTGGATATCGATCTACAAACTTGACCTTTAAACTTTAGTAATACTACTAATAATAATAATTTATTTCCTCCAAAAACATACTAGAAAAAATCATACAGATACACCACTCGATGGAATCGTTACGTATCGTGTGTGTTAACATAAATAAATCATTACTTTGAAAATAAACTGCCAGTGTGGTAGATCATTGGGAAACTCTCAAGTATTAATACATTAAATTGAATTACACATTTATAAAATTCTTATTAACAATTTCTAATGACGGGGCCTACTGAAACACCCCAATATACACAATCCATTTGTGTGTAAATATACCGGTACTCGTTTTCGAATAAACTGAGATGTCTATTTTTCAGTAAACACACGACAGTAGAAATATATAATTACAACTAATCTTATATACAATATTTTTAAAAAAAAATGAAAGTCAGATGCCAGTTTCATTTGTGCACCTGTGAATTATGAGCCTGCCAACTACTTCTAATTTCCAGTGGCGTAAGGTCAATGCACCCTAATGCGCGGCGGATCTAGCACCCTGAACCAAAAGGACATTGTTGACACATAATACCTTAATGTGTCTCTGAAATCGACTGGCGTATATCATATAATTATCCAGTGCTGGCTACATTTCCTTATTCATTTGAATAATGTACAATTACAATAGTTACAAGACTAAATAATAACAATAACTAAATTATAAAATAATAATAGTAATTAAAATAGGCCTAAATATAACAATATCATTAAAATATGATAATTACAATGGTAGTGATAATAAAATTATTAAGGATAACGAAAATGATAATATTAATATAGTTATAATAATAATAATAAATATATTATTATTATTATTATTATTATTATCACGTGTTAAGATAATAGCATTAAGCAATGATTTTATTACATTTTTTATATAGGACAAAATAATTAATATTTGGTTGCATCGGGGTTCAAACGATAGACCGTTAGATTACCGTTTCATTGACTTTTTTTAAACAGTAGGTTGTTCTGTTTTTAGTCTTTTCACTTCTTATGATTATTGCTATTACCATACCTTCAGTATAACCTAAATAAATAATACAGAATTCCTGAGCTATATGACAATAGATTTAAAGTGTCTCTTTAGCTAGGCAGCTTACAAAGTAGTGTGCAAAATACATCAAAACACACCATTCAAACGTCAAAACCGCCGGAGCGGACGTGGGATATTCGCCTCATACCCCTGGCTTACGCGGCGCTCAGTCCCCCGGGTAGCCAAGGGCCTCATGCCTCTAGAAATACATTCTAAAAGCGCATTATTATATATAGGATGTGTCTTTCCACGCTGCTTATACCGTTATTTTTTTTAAGATAGGCTGTTTTTAATTTAAGTAAATGTACATACTGTTTTTGAACATAATTCTATCCACAATCTAACGTAAAAATTGGATGCACCCCACAAGATTAGATAGATTGAATTGATTGTCTTTGTTATCGAATGTTATTTTCACTGCTGAAACAATGTATATTTATATTAAATATAATTAATTACTGTCTTCGCTGCTACCGTCACCAACATAACTATCACAGAGGCAACCGCCCTGGCTGTGCAGAGGCAACCGCCTTGGCTGCCTGACGCAGAAACCGCCGTCACCGCCACATGACCACCAATGCTGCCACTAACAGCTTGATTATCATTATTATTATCCTTTTGTTACTTATGAAATTAATTTTTGGGATTATTTTTTCTACAAAGCGTGTCATATTTTCTAATTATTTTAATTTCGTAATTTTGGTCTTTTTTATCACATCTAAGTAGGCAGCTATGAAACCGTAAATCAGGAGAGTATGTTGTCGGAAATGAATATTTGGCTAGGCTATTTGGTACAGTAATTTGTTTTTCATTAGGCCTATCAATTATTATTTTCATTTCAAACAGTCGTAAAACATTACGTTGTCTTTACTATTGTCGTAACATAGGCAAATATTCACTATAAGATACAATGTTTCTCTTATGATACCCCACTCTTCCCTACTTAAATGGCGAAAAAACTATTCAAAGACAACTCAAAAATTTTAATTCAAAGGGCCACAATACACCAGACGAGACAGAATAACAGTGCGTACATTTTTTCCCTCAGCCAATTCTTTGAGTTTTCATTTCTGAAAATTGTAAAAGACGGTTACTTCTTGTGGCATCCCAGATTATGTATTTATTTATTTACTTTGTGAACATACGCCTTTAGATCGGTGGCACTCAAGGATGGTGCGTTCAACTTACATACAATATAATGAATCACTTAATTACAGTACAATAAATACAAATAAAACATAATTGATAAACTTAAAAATAATTAAAATGAAACTGAGAAACTAAAAGGAAGTAAACTAAAAAAAAAAAAAGAAATCGATTGAGTAAGGTGGGACTTATGTATGTACACATACACAAATAAATCCCACCCCACTCAACCAACTAATCCCTCTTTTTCCTTTCTTCTTCCCTTCCTTTTTGTTTTCTTTTTTTTTTAAAGTTGACCCACACAGAAAAAACAATTCTTATAAAAAAAAATGCATAAATGTAGTGAAACTGAAACAAGGTAAACAATTCAAAAACAAAGCAACAAAATAAATTTGTATTAAACTAAGAAAGACTTTATTCAGTTATACCCCCACATACCCACCCCTCCCAACTCCCTTCCATGTGAACCATATCACCATTTAAATTTGAACGAAAACATACGGAGCTTCTAAATGGACATTGTTAAAGAAAATATTAAACTATTTCGAGGGATCGAAATAATATTTCGAGGAAAAAAATCATATTTCGAGGGAACGAAATCATTTCGAGGGAACGAAATAACATTTCGTTCGAAATTTTGCCCATTTAATGTACACCTTTTGACAAAGACAAACAACACTGCTGTTGCAATCTGAAATTTTCCTGCCGCAATAAATAACTCGGTTGTACCTCCAAATATCACAACAAATATTCAGCAAAAGGATCTGTTAGCAATTGGAAATCACCCAGTATTAGTTACTGCGATGGATGGTTCAGGAAACACCAACACTTTATGTTCTTTCAACACAAAGGTCATAGGTAATCACTTTTAAATAAAACAAAATGCATTACATAATTCTCTATTCTGACTGTATGGAAACGTACAAAATCCCTAGTAAATTCGGCAGAGACATCGGCACTCGTTGTGTAAGGTTGTAATATAGATATTACATAATGCTTCGATACCTTGTTTAGAGATCATTTTTGTCAATAGTTATCGGATAAATTTATTCATTTGTTTACTTTTGAAGGTAATACAGGTAACGTTAATGATTCATCATCAGTATCCGATCTTCTGATAGCAGTGTACATCCTCTGTGGCTTCATTTTGATGATGTGTCCATTATTTATATTCTTCTGCAGGTGGACTCTATTTGTAATAATATGTGACCCAAGATCACAAAAGGGCTGTAAACTCGTACTCTATCATTATGTAAATGAATAGAGCACATCATTAACTTCATAATGAGGGCTCAGAGACCTTAATTGGACAATTATGTGTAAAATTAAGCTATTTTAAATTATAATTATTCTCTATAAACTGGCCTATAAAGTTCTGAGCAAAAGGGGCTTTAAAAGTACTGAAGAAGTTGAAGAAAAATCACAGCAGCAGTCAAAGAAACTCCTTAGCAACGACACAGTTCCCATTGAGCTATTGCGATGACATTTTCTACGGTTTGCTGGAAATAGGTTGGGGAACAGAAATCCTCCATTTTTAGGTCGATACCCCAGGGAGTTAATTAGTGATACCCTGGGGGAAATTAGTTATACTTCTAGGAAATCCACGTACTGATTATGGCATCCCTATTGTTCTAATGAATTTAGTAGACATAATATTGTTTTATTCGTGAAGCCTTGTTAGAGAGAGTGTTTTGTCAGGGTGTGGATGAAAAAGTAACGGGGTGGGGTTATGGGAGTTGGGATCTGGATTTGTTTTATAAATTTATAAACATTTTTTTTTTAAATACAACACATTTTCAGAATTATGTAAGTATTTACAAGAGCAATTCTATTGTTGCAAGCTATATTGTAGCATGGGGAGGTGATAAGGTGTTTGAACAAGACAATAATTCCTCCATTCTAACTACCGGTTCCATCATTAAAATAATGGTAGAGCAAATTACCGAACTCTCTATCTTCTTTAAGATCAAAACATTTAGCGTTTATGCGTCCGCAATACTACTTAATTGAATGGTAGGCCTAGGCCTATACATTTCTTTGTGACCAGTGATCCAAATTAAATTATGCCTAGGGCTGATGGGAAATTATGCTAAATTATACGAAATGTTAAATTTAATGGTTGTTTAAATATAGCGTCTTTCTCTCACCTAAAATGGAAGAAACACTATTCTCAATACTATTACTGTGTACCCAGTGGTGCCGCCATGTCGACGGTATTAGGTCTGATCTTTCTTTAGATTTCTGTTCTGTCATTTTTATTTCAATGTCTAAAAGTAAATCTAAACGAATCGACAGGATACACTTTAGGTTCTTGCGCTTCATCAATCCTGAAACATTTGGCCCTCGTTGTATTAACAATCGTAACAATAATATAATCAATTTCGACGATGCCATCATTGACTCGGTCAATAAAAAGTTAAATGTTACCGTACTTGTCTGTCTTCTAAACGTATGCACCTTGATCTTTTGTTCCTGTTTAAATGTGTAAATTCGTTTGATTGTAATCTTATCTCCTATTTCTCATTTAAAGTTCCTGGTCGTCGTCTTCGTCAACGTGATTTATTTTCTGTTCAGTTTTGTCGTGTTAATGTCTGTAAAATGGTTATATTTCTCGATTATAACAATTATAACGGGAGGTGAATGTTTAAGCATAGATTTTATTTAAAAAAAATTGAAGTGACTGAAAAACAACTAATTAAAACAACATAGGCATAGGCGTATGGTCGAAACTAAAGACAAGAAATCAGGGACGTAGCCAGGATTTTGAAAGAGGGGGTGGGGGGAGCCGTTATGCGAATTACGTAGGAACCAGGCGGGGTCCAGGGAACGAATATCCCTGCAAAGCAACACACTCTGTACGTTCTTAGGACTGCTTTGAGTGAAATTTGTAATAGATTATGGATAGATATAAACAGGGAACAGTGAATTTCACTGTTCCCTGATGTAAATAAGCTTATAGATAGATTATAAATAAGCGCAACAATAATTATATAATAAATCAACAGTGGCAGATCCAGAAATTCGAAAGAGAGGTGAACCAGAGAGGGACTTTGACAGACCTAGGAACAAGCCACTTCAGCCCCACCATGGTTGGGGTTGAGGTAAGAAAATATATGATTAGGACATCTCTAGATGGCCGGAAATTACACTCTCACACTTAAATTTGAATATATTTTTCTTTTTTTTCCTTAAAAAAAAGGGGGAGGGGGAGGACCTTGAATCCACTTCTACTCAAAACATTCTTTATCCAGAATAGTAATAATCACGAAAAATGGACATAAAAAACCAGATCACATCCTAAAAACAAATGTATAGCCCCTCATCTCAGCAGTCACTAAGGCATACATCAGAGCCGACTCGATGGAGTTTAATGTCATACCAAGGGAAGATACAGATCTGTTTTGAAAGGTGGAGGGGGAGGACATTTTATGGTCGACACCCACCTCAGACCCACCATGGTTAGAGCTGAGGTGAGACAATTTGAGGAAATAGTACCTCAAGATGGCCAGAAATGAGGCCTTTTGTAAAATTCATCATCATCATCACATCACTATTAGTCAAAATGAAGCGCCAAAAAATAAAATTCTCATGATCTTTTTTCAGGGATTTTTGACGACCATAGATATCTTATTAATGTGTGTGTGATATACCAGAGAAGGCAAAGCTTAACATTGTCTTTGAGTATGTACTTTACATAGTCCTACTTCAAAAACGTGATTTCATAACCACCTCAGCCCCAAGAATTTTTTTTTAAAATCACGCTTAGGCCTATGTGTTATATTAGGGCTATAACGTGTACTGATACATATTTATATGTTTTAGAAGTATTCATTTTGAGTGATCCCATTAAGAATTTGTATTGGCTCAAGAACAAGCTTTAAAAATTTAACACTGTGTACAAGGGGGAGCCGCGGCTCCCACGCTCCACCCCCACCCCCACTGGATACGTCCCTGCATGGAAATTTAGTTCAAAAAGTATAATACATACTCCCAGTATTGAAATGCACGCCATCGTGTTGGGATTCAATATTTCGACATTAATTATGTCATCATGGAATGATGATGATGACATTCCTGATAATGACATAATTAATGTCGAAATATTGAATCCCAACACGATGGCGTGCATTTCAATACTTGGTGTATGTATTATCTGTCTCTTATACACATCTGATACCCCAGGGAGTTAATTAGTGGGGGGGGGGGGGTGGTCCATTGTATCATCCCCCCCAATGTTTTGACTGTGTATGGGATAAAATGGAGCTTTACACACTTCAAAAGACAGTCACAGAAATAATTTGCACTGTCTTATGTCTTACAAAGATGAAAATACGCATAATGTATTAATGTTGATAACAAAATTATTTTATCTGATACTAATCTAAGCTCTTCTTTCCTTAGATGTTAGATGTGCTTGCAAAGAGAGCCACATTACACACTGAAGGGCCTGTACGACATCAGTAATGTTATGTCAATTCCAAGAATGTTTAAGGTTATATCGGTTGATGAGGAATTTATTGATTAGGCCTATAATAGCAAATTGCATCAATTTATTTTGCAAAAACAAGGTTTCCAGCTTCAGAGGAGGGCACATCCCCAGTCCGCACAAGGGCACACATTGGCGCTAACACCAAGCGCGTAACAGGGGTCTTTGGTCAGAGTGGGTACCGGTATTTATTTTCCCGGTTAGTAATTTACCCACTCCCCATATAGAAAACAATACGACATAGGGCTTATCTTGTTTATAATATAGGCCACACGCGTGTGTTTGAAACTAAATATAAGCATTTTCATCGTGGTTTTATTTATTACAAACATATTCTTTCACCATCAATACACATTGAGGCCCTCCTTTTTGTTTAAAACGATCTATCTTAAATTTGTCTTTTTTGAGTTTGGGACTATTATGTGTTTAAGTAACTTAAAAGGATAAACCTAAAAAAGCCCTAAAAATATTTTTGTGTTTTTAATTCTAATTTCGTCGGAATTGATGAAAACTCCCTAAAATGTGCAATTTATAGAGGAAACTGGCCTACCGTAACAAGAAATGCGCGCAAAGAATTTGAGAATTTTAGGCACTTTCAGAGGATGCATTTGTCAAGGGGTGGGGAAAGATTTTCCAAAGATGGATATTTTCCCCTTGTCCCCGGTGTTTTTAATTCTAATTTCGTTAGAATTGATCAAAACTCTCTAAGATGTGCGATTTTTAAATTGGCCCATGTCAACAAGAAATGCGCGCAACGCGCGGGAAATTTGAGGTTTTTAGGCACCTTCAGGGGATGAAAAGGTCATTTATAAAGGGGTGGGGAAGATTTTCCAAAGATAGATATTTTCCCTTTGTCCCCCAGTGGTTACGCCATCGGGCAGCATAGATCAAAGGAGTTATGACAGTTTTTGAAGTGGAGAAGGGGTTTCAGGGTGTTGTGAGTCTGGTCATTATGCTATCTTCCTTTTTATTCTTGTCTTTATTTTTCTCTTCTCTTTTTCTTTCCTTTTCTTTTCCTCTTCTTTCTCTTTCCCTCACTTTCCCCTCTTTCTTTTCTCTTATTACCCAGCCCGGTACGATGGCTTGGTCAGCCCGGTAAAAACCGTCAGGGGAGGGGTAGTTTTCTCCCTCCCCC
>NW_022692409.1:115354-121038 GCF_011630105.1 Anneissia japonica
CACGCAAATGACCCTCCACCCCATGAAAAATACTTTTCTACGCCACTGTGTATTATACTTTCTTATCTGAGATTAATCAGTGGACCTTCGGTTTTTGGAAAAATCAATTCAGGAGTGTGAGACCATTTTTTTTTCCAAAACAAGACATGAACCGCTTCGTATCTTTTGAACAATGTTATTTTCTTCATTCAGTAAAGATAGTCCGTACCATAGTGCTATGCTCTAGAAAATTACTTTTGAAGATATATTTCTAAAGCAATTGTAATGTCGACACGCACGTTATTGTTCAATAGATTCTTTTTTTAAACTGTTTTGTACACGATTTGAATGACTTTGTGTGAATATACTTCATCAATACGTTTTAGTTTTACATCGCTGAAAATAGTGCAGATGATTGTTCTGTTGGCGTCAATATTTTTTTTAAAGTTTGAATAACCACGACTAGTTTCTTAACATGTACTTAACCGCAATCTACGTCATTTCTGGTCCGCTTCACTGCCAGAGGGCAAGAGGATTGTTTTCCAAATCTTTTCCAACAAGTCATGAAACAGTTTAAGATAAGATAAGATAATATAAGCTTTATTGGTCTATTCACATATAAAAATACATAAACAGACATGTTTCTTGTTTAGTATTCTTTGAATTAGTGCAATGATTTTCTTCATTTAGGTATACATTTACGTAAGCTTCGTACCACAGTACGAATCACTACTACCAATACTTTTATACTTTAAAGTTTGTTTAACTATTTTGTACACAATTTTGAATGACTTCATGAAGACGTTTTAGATTTACTTCACTACAAACAACCGGAATGTTCTCAGAGGTCTAACCGGCTCTGTGAGCATTCTACTATTTTATAACTATACTGTTTGTTTATTCTGAAATCACTTACATAGCATACGAGTACTAATAAACGTATTATTATTCGATAGTTTTCATTTATCTAGTTGGGGCCTGAATTTTTGTAGTGAATAAATTGTTTGGAAGCGAAGTATGGCTGCTTGAAAGTTGGTGAATTTATATACGTTTCTCATAGAATGGCCTTCATAAATTTACTAAATTTTAGGGTTTAGAGTTGAAATATTGAACCCAAACTTCAAAAATAGTAATATTAAGGTAATACTTTATATTTACGACATAATCACATTTTGCTCAAATTACATGTTATACTGTCTATTTGGCGCTTTTTCTCGAAACCTGGTGATGCAAGTTTACAGCCCTTTTGTGCTCTTGGGTCACAAATAGTATATAAAAGCAGCAGAAAATAAATTAATCTGATATACATGTAGGCCTACATGAATTATGCAATAGAAAGCTTTTGCGGCAGTCGGGGTCTTAACAGTTATTGAATTATTGATTAGCATTTTTAGGCATATTAATTGCTTGCTCTATGAAACAAACATCTTCAATATGTAGATTGCACGCAGACTATTTTATTTACAGTAAGACGAAACAGAACAGTTAATGAAGCCGAACGATTAAAAGAACGAACTTAATAAAAAAAAATGTCAAAGTTTTTGTTGACAATACATATGAGATTGCCATTTTTGGGGATCTAGCCTATTTATTTTTATAACAGCCCTAATCATGGTAGGGATGAGGTGTTTGTCGAATTCCAAGTTAGCAGCATCCCCATCTAAGCATCTTTTGGACTGCAAGATTTTGAACTTAAAAAGAGACCCCAGTCTGAAAAAAGCCGACCTTTAAGGTAGACGGGACTTTTATTAGCATATAGGCCTTTCGTATTTCCCTAAGCCGTCGCATTCTTATTAAGTTTTTTACGAAAAGAATTATTACTTTTTAATTGTTTTAAATAATTTGATTTTATAATATTTATATTCATAAGATAAATATAATCATGGATGATAATAATGTGTTTTATAATTATCCCTAAGCAGAAGAAAAATGGTTGATTACCGTTGAGGAAATACATTAGAAAATTATATTATGCTCTACGACAGAGCAGACGTTTCTATCCTGATCTATTTTAACTTAATTCCAATACAATGGATTCATACTTCATCAGCGGATCAGCGGATCTTACAGTGCAAACCAGACCTAAACTCAAAACGCGACCTCGACTAAATAAACCAATCTATCGAAGCGTGAACTTGTATGTTATAGATAAACAAATAGACCTAAGCCACAGACTGCAAATGTGTTAGCTCCTGGGGAACTCTTAAGCATTGATTCATCAAACTGAATTATATATAATTTCCAATGAATAGGCCTACCAAAACAACCCAACATTAACATATGAAACAAATTGTTCCAAGATCTACCGTATTTGTATGTCAAGACACCTTAATAACCCTCGCCTCTCCGAAGTAGAGGCAAAGGGTATTGCAATAGCGCGGGTCTGTCTCTAGGCCAAAATCTCTTAAGTAAGCCTGGTCACTAGTCAAGACAGTGTAAAAATCGTAGTACTAGATTAGACACATTCTATATAGGCCTACAGCATGGCCTTCGAAAGTATAAAAAAAAAATGGTGTAGGATATTGAATCTGGCACAGTATTTGAGTAGGCCTAGGCCTTTAGGCTTATATAGAATTAGTCTGACGTGTGTGTTGTAGCAATTGTATTCTCCCTATTTTAGTAGTACTGATTCTGAAGGACGTTTAGAAATGCTACGAACTACTACTACTTCGGACACAGTAACTTACAATTTTAAAATTAAAAGTTTTTTTTATGGGAAAAAAGTCCCTGCCTATTAACAATCAGTGAGCGTTTCTGTATTCTTTTGCATGATTCATTGATTGGTAACATTTAAGGATTTTTGTAGAACCGTCTGTAAATCAGTGAAAGCTACTTCCATCTGATTTTGATCGTTTTAAATATAAAGCTATTCAATATTTAATTGGGTAGACACAGCCTAAACAAACAGTATGTCATATCATGTGTATAGAATATCGTAAAATTAATGATAGTGAAGGGAGTTAGCCGTTAACACTGTTGAATAAATATTATATAAATCATCAAAGGTACATATACAGTGTTTAAATAAGGACATGATGGAACATCGTAGGCTACCCTGTAGCTTTTTAACGAATAAAGTCCTATAAAAGTCATTGTGTCATTAAATGCCTCCAACGGGATTCGAATCTGCGACCTCTCGCTAACAAGGCGAGCGTCATAACCACTAGACCACGAAGGCTTCATGGTTGAACAGGTCCAAATAACCGTCGGGAACATTGTATTACACAATGCTACGCCAGATTTATTTGGCCGAACGCCCTCTTGAGGGTCTCCCCCCCCCCCAAAAAAAAATATTAAAAAAAATCTGTAGTTAAGTCACCTAAAATCACCTTTTTGCGAACTAGCGCCCCCCTCAGCTGATCATTGAGCCCTCCTCCCACTTCACATTTCCGCTCCTTTCAGCTTCCTCCCCCCATTTCAAGACTTCTGGATACGCCACTGAACAAACATATTGTACCTGTGTGTCCGAGCAGTTAATTATATTGCTACTTACATTACTGTACTCAATAATCGACCAGAAAAAAACGCTGCCTTTTTATACTTTCAAAGACCATGTTGTACCTAATCACTGCCAGTCATAGGGATATTGTAATTACAGTAATACATAGAATTGTACCTGTGTGTCCGAGCAGTTAATTATATTGCTACTTACATTACTGTACTCAATAATCGACCAGAAAAAAACGCTGCCTTTTTATACTTTCAAAGACCATGTTGTACCTAATCACTGCCAGTCATAGGGATATTGTAATTACAGTAATAAGACTATTACGCAAGGAACAATTAACGTACTTGGTAACGAACTTTGCCGTAACGCGAACACCGGCCCTATCTCAGATCCATGGAATCGAATAGGACGCCCTCTCCCAAAAGTGATTACTTTTCTGTGCCAAATCGACGCTTCTATTTGTTACGCGTAAATCGCGGAGAACTCCATCTTGTGTTTACAAGATCTTTGGTAATAGTCAGTTATGGTAGTGCGCTCTGTATCGACTGTATACACTTCCTCTCGACCGACTACCAAGAGATTTTAGCCTACCCTAACCATTTAGGAATTAGATTAGTTTCTAAACTAACTACGCCGTAGCTTTCATATTTCACAAAACACCACACAACTTTCGCGACTCCGAGAAGAAGTGACAAGCAGGTATGCATTATTCATGTTATCAGTTCACCTAAATGACATTAAATAGTGCCCTCTATAATTTCTGCCGGAACTTTATTACTTTAATAATTCATTTATTTTATTCAGTATAAAGCTCCATACTATCAAATTTGTATTTACAGGAAACTGTTGTATGCGCATATACTGATCATGTGCTGCCCAGTTCATGACTGTAGGCATGTCACATGTTTTTGTAAAATTTGATAGTCAGGACAGGGCTTTGGCTTTCTCACAGAAGTCAAAAAGTTTTCGAGTGGGTTACTGCACGATAAAATACAAATATACATAAATGAATATTATGTCTAATTGGGTTATGAGGCCAATCTGGTATACACCTTTGGATAATACTAACAAAAGGGAGAACGCTAGAACGGATGCACACATGCGTGACCGTCCTACATCCTCTGCACAATAGATTTTTTCCAAATTGTATCCAAGAATCCATGGGACCGCAAAAATGCAACGTTCTCGCATGCGCAGATGACTTAATGCCACGTCATTACCTTCCACGCCCTACGGTTGTCGTGCAATCGAAAGCTCCCTAATACGGCTTGGACGGTACCGTAGGATGAGAAAGGAATGGGGATACTAAGTAACAGAAGAACCATAAAGTCAGTAATATAATTAGACTTTCTTTCTACGAGTAGGCCTATACCACAAAAACTATTTCAATATAATAATATAATTTTTGATTTTTGTAGATATTTTTTATTTTTCCCATGTCAGAATTGAGGCCACTGCGTGGATCAAGTGAATTTCTATTTTTCATAAAAAAAACTCCAAAAAGAAAGGGGCTCCTCCACTGGGAAAAATTTGATTCCTAGATGGCGGGAAATGAGCTTTTCATTCAGACTTCTGGGGTTGTCTTTTAATGAATTTTATGTTCTTCAGGTTTTCCCCTCTTGAAAACGGTCAATTAAACCAAACTTTCTCACTCTTATTAGAGTAAATAGGCCTATTTATGTGTGTATATATGTACATAAAAAAATTTAGTCGCATACGTATTTTTATTTTCATGAACCGATGAACCCCAAAGAGGAAGGAGTGTCCGGGGATCCTCCCCCGGGAAAGTTTTGAAAATTAATTTTATGTCAATTCCAAGAATTTTTAAGGTTATATCGTTGATGAGGAATTTATTGATTATAATAGCAAGGAGGAACTATTTAGGTGCGCTAAAATTGTTCTGTAAATGTAAGGAAAAGGTTAAAGGTTATATATTTACCGTATATCGCGCAAAATACAAGAGTCTCTAAGCGCAAAGACCTGATCAGACCAGACCAAACCAAAATCTAGCTGACAGATTTAGAGAATCATTAAAAGCTGACCTCAAAGAATATAGAAACTCGAACAGTTGTTATTGACAGGTAAGATTTTTTAATTAGTCTGATCATGATGATGTTCTGCCCTCAATATTTTTCTTTTTGGTCTACATGTATACTACCCATTTATTTTTAATATCTTTTTTCAAACTTGTTTTGTATTAATAATCAAAAGTATAATGGTTTCGTTCTCTCTCTGTTTTTCACAATATATATATATA
>NW_022692409.1:121254-127432 GCF_011630105.1 Anneissia japonica
CAGGTGCAGAAACATATCAAGCTGCACCTTAAAGGCAGTTGGATTGGCGGTAGGCTCTGGATAAGTCTTGAGAATCTGTTCATCAATGTTTCCTGTATATATATATATATACAGGAAACATTGATGAACAGATTCTCAAGACTTATCCAGAGCCTACCGCCAATCCAACTGCCTTTAAAGTGCAGCTTGATATGTTTCTGCACCAAACCAAGGCAAAAACACTCGGTGCTGCATCAACCGGGTATAAGTATGTCAACACACGTCAGGGCCCTCTTTCCAGAGATGTTATCACTCCTTAAGTTAATGCTGGTCTGTCCAGTTACCTCATGCGAGTGTGAACGCAGTTTCTTAACATTAAGGCGACTCAAGACCTGGTTGAGAAACAACATGACGCAAAGGAGGCTAAACTCTTGTGCAGTGACTAACATCCACAAGTCAATGCTGGATGAAATTGACATTATGAAACTGGCCATGGCGCCAAAGAATTTGTTTCTCTATCAGAAACTCGTAAAAACAAGTTTGGCCATTTCATTTAAGCAGTTATGTGAATAGCACGTATAAATACTCATTATTTTTATTATGTTTAATACTTTACAAAACCATGTTAATACCAGTGGTAATAAAAACAAAACAAAATAGGCACTAAGATGTTTATCGTTCTTGAGCAAATGTATTTATTATAAAAGTGTAAAAATGACGAAAGTCAATAAAATATTATAAAATATTTACTTTTTCTTCCACTTATCTTTTTGCTCCACATCAATGACCTCCCTCATGGCATTCAACAAAGAAGCGTTGTGACTATACTCAAACATCCCTTCCTCAAACTAAAAAATTCTTCTCTTTGGATACCTTTTAACGTCATGTCCAGGACGACACACTCACATTCACATTTTCTCCCTTCCTCAAGAAAAGTATTATAATACTTTTGCACCCAGATAAAATAAATCAAAACACTAAAACTTTCGTATTTCAAATCACTTTTATTTCCAATGTAAACCCTATTACATGTTAACATTTAGATTTAAACCCATCTACAATCTGCTTAGTAGATCTGCACCAACGTTATCACTTCCCTTTATGGTTCTAATGACGAATGTATAAGGTTGCAAGGCAAGAGCCCACCTCATTAATCTAGCATTTGCAACTTTACTTGTTTTTAGATACTTTAATGGTTGGTGATCTGATTCTAAGACAAATTCACGCCCATTTAAAGAAAGTTTTAATTTTTTTATCCCCCACACAATCGCTAAACATTCCTTTTCGATCGTCGAGAAGTTCTTCTCCCTTGAAATGAGTTTTCGACTGGCATACGCAATCGGGAATTTTTCGTTACTTCTTTCTTGTAGCAGAACTGCCCCTAGCCCTATATCAGAGGCATCTGTTCTCAAAATGAAACCTTTATTTAGATCTGGAAGATGTAAAATAGGGTAGTTAGTTAATCTCTCCTTCAGTATTACCTAAAGGCATTTTCGTGTTGTTGTTCCCAACGTAACTTTTCCGGTTCCTTATTCTTAGTTAAATCAGTAAGGGGTGTTGCGATGGTTGCGTAATTCGGCACAAACTTCCTGTAATAATTTGTTACTCCTAAAAACGACCTAAGTTGTTTCTTTGTTTTTGGAGGACTAATACCTAAAATGCTTTCTATTTTGCTTAAACCCCGAGGCTATCCAATTTTTATAAAACAGAGATTTATTTTTATACATAATAACCTTGTTTCCCCAAAGATTTTGCTTAATAACATTTTCGTATGTGTTAACCACACCTAAATACCTAAAACACACTAATACCTAAAATGCTTTTTATTTTGCTTAAACCCCGAGGCTATCCAATTTTTATAAAGCAGAGATTTATTTTTATACATAATAACCTTGTTTCCCCAAAGATTTTGCTTAATAACATTTTCGTATGTGTTAACCACACAACAACTATTTTCATTAAATTCAGCGCAACATTGTAAAACTTTGAAATAAAAGGGAGGAATATTTTTCAAAATAAAGTTGTTTTTCAGGTTAATATTAGACATACTAAAAATTAATCTTTCATTTCCAGATTTATTTATATAGTATAAAGGTAATACTTTCCATCTTACATGTTTTCTACATATCAATTTTTTCACCTATGAAATCTTGAGAGCCTTGACTTTTTGTAAATCTTTATAACAATACCATTAATAAAAATCAGATTTTTCTTAACAACTGAAATCTTGCCGGGAATGGAGCTTTAGATAACATGTTTTAGGTGTGTGCTGGTTGCATGCAAGTATTGTTGGGTATGTCTGTGGGTTTCTTATATTATATATGTATTAAGTTGGTCATTATTTAACTTAACTATAGTGTCTTAAAAGTTCATAGAGTCCTTAGATTTATCCACGATAGACTTGATAGTGTTATGAAAGATAGGAAGATTCTGAAGTCAAATGGTCACAGCATATTAGATACTTCGACATTCACCAAAAAAAAAATAAATAAAATAAATAAAGTCGGCCACAGCTGACTAGATTTATAAGAAAGCGTCTCTTTCATTGGTTTGGACACATACAGAGAATGCACAAAACTCGACTCCCAGTCAGGCTCCACAGATGTCAATCAAAACATGGTCGTCATCATACGAGACTAAACACCATACTCCCTGAATGGACTGTTGAAGAGGTAGAAGTAGCTGCAAGAGATCACAAAAACTGGCAAGAAGTGCAAGCCCTTCAGCCCTTGTCGAGTGATCATGTACACGCATTTTAGTTAAAGTATAAAACGCACAAAAAAGAGTATTTTTCAGATTATTCAAACTTAACATAAATCAAGTCTTTTCACTTCTTATGATTATTGTTATTATCATACCTGGAATATAACCTAAATAAATAATACAGAATTCCTGAGCTATATAATGTAATTTTTTTGCCTGGACAATAGATTTAAAGTGTCTATTTAGCTGGGCCCGTTACACAGTAGTGTGCAAAATACATCAAAAATACACCATTCAAACGTCAAGGAGCGGACAGGGGATATTCGCCTGATACCCCTGGCTTACGCGGCTCTCAGTCCCCAGGGTAGCCAGAGGCCGCCTCATGCCTCTTCGTTACGCAACTAGAAATTCCATTCTAAAAGCGTATTATAGGATATGTGTGATCTTTCCACGCTGCTTATATCGTTAGTTTTTAAAGGTATACTGCTTTCAATTTAAGTAAAATGTACATACGGTTTTGAACATAATGCTAACCACAATCATAAATATTGGATGTACCCCAAAAGATTAGGTAGGTAGATTGAATTGATTGTCTTTTTGTTATCGAATGTTATTTTCACTGCTGAAACAATATATATTTATATTAAATATAAATAATTACTGTCTTCGCTGCTACCGTTACCAACATAACTACCACAGAGGCAACCGCCCTGGCTGTGCAGAGGCAACTGCTCTGGCTGCCTGACGCAGAAACCGCCGTCACCGTGTATAGCCCAAAAATGTAATAATAACCACAAATGTCAAAACATTCCACCCGCAAATGTCAAAGTAACCGCAAATGTCATAACATGTCAACCACAAATGTAAAAATAACCACAAATGTAAAAATAACAACAGATGTAAAAAAACATCGCCCACAAATGGAAATATCTGTTTAACCACAAATGTAGTAACATTCCACCTACAAATGTATAAATTACCATTGTTACCTCAAATGTCATAACATGTCAACTGCAAATGTAAACAATTTTCCTAAGCACTTAAATCCTCAAAATATTGAAAGACCCTAATTACCTGCTATAGTAGAGCAGCTAAAGCATCAAGTTGCGCATTTTAATAGAGCAGCTAAGGCCCAAGTTTTGCATTTGATTACCAAAGCGTGAAACATGGCATAAAATATCTTTGATATGTGTACAGTAAAGCAAAATTGTTTGCCAAGAGTTTCTGACGCCTACTATGGCCGCCAATTTGAATTATAAGGCCCTCTAAAAGAAGGGATCCATATATCTTGGTAACGGATAATCGTAGAGACTTAAATTGTTTGGAACATACATGTTTCTATTTGTATTAATGCAATGTTTTGTCCAAAAGTGACCGGAAATGACATTTATAAAGTTTGACCTACAAAACTTACTGTATATCTCTATCTCTATAACCGTTAATCATAGACACTTAATTTTGGCCTCAAATTGTTCACAAAATGCATGTTTCTATTTGCACTAATGTAACTTCTTGACCAAAAGTGACTGGAAATGATGCTTCTGACCTTTGACCCTAGGTACGCTGTAGCATATTATATCTCAATAACTGTTGGTCATAGAGACCTAATTTTGGCCTCAAATTGAGTATGCATTTTGCTATTTGAACAACTGCAACGTTTTGTCTAAAAGTGACACAAAGTCTTTAGCTGCATTAATGCAGTTTGACCTACAAACAGGAAATGATGTTTCTGACCTTTGACCCTAGGTACGTTAAGGACGTTAAGGACATTTCTGACCTTTTTGACCTTGGTACATTGTAGCATATGCATATCTCCATAACAGTTAGTCATATGCACACATAATTTGAGAAATACTGTATTATGTATATATTTGATTTTAGTCCGAAAGTGATCGGAAATTACATTTCTGATCTTTGACCCTAGATAACCAGCATAATTATACATATCTGTATATCAGATGCTCTAATCGATAGGCTCTAATAAAGAATTTTGTCCTATGGTCAACGGATATATATCTTACATCTGACTTAATTACCTTAAAATATCGATAATTCTTTCTAAATGTACTTACAGTTTACTTCTCTAAAATTGTAGGTATTTAATTATGGTCTTAAATGCCTGAAAATGCTTGTATTTACCTTAACTGAAATTTTTTTGGAGAATACTGAAAATGCCCATTTTGATCTTTGACCTTAGTAATCTATCATTCCACATTTATTTTATTGAATTATTTATTTATTTTATTTCAACCAACAGAGTGAACTCCAATGACAGGGAGCATAAATACCATACAATACAAAACATGAGCTACATTAGAATATATCTGACCTTTAATATTATTTTTGTTTTATTAAAACAATGTTTCTCCTATAATCTGTATGATAAGCCTGCACCTGTAATAACTTGTATTGATTGGTAAGGTGAAGACGCCACCTTAAGTGTGCGACTAATAAAATGTAGGGACTTAACAGAATATATTTTTTTTTTGCTTTTCCATTATAATATTATGTCTGAATAATAAACAAAAGTATCAAATTGCATTTATTCTTATACTCTTTTTCAAACATTTGTTTGAATAAAACAGTTTTTTTTTTAGTTATTTATTCAGTACATATGTTAGTTGGCCATACTTCATTATAGACATGTTGTCAGCCATAACCACATTCCTGAAATCTTGGGATACTGGGATGGTTTCCAGCTGAAAATAGAATGCCTTTAACCATAAATGATGTTTCCTTCAAAAGACGATGAATGTTTGATAGATGTTTTTATGGCTCCTGAGCCACAAAATTTGAAATGCAAATATTTATCTTTTTGTTTTTATTTTTCATTTGAGGTGGCATTTCTACAATACAAAGTATTTACACTGAGCTTTCAAGTTATATCAGACAATTGTGACCAAAATACCACAAAAGGGCTGTAAACTCGTACTCTATCAAAACGGTTTTTAATGAAAATGAACTTTATAATGAGGGCTCAGTTATTTCATTCGGACAATTATAAGTAAAGTTAAGCAATTTTGAATTTTAATTATTCTCTATAAACTGGCCTATATAGTTCTGAGAAAATAGGCTTTAAAAGTACTAAAAAAATAAAGAAAAATCACAGCAGAAGTCAAAGGAACTCCATAGCAACAACAAAGTTCTCATTGAGCAATTGCGATGACATTTTCTACGGTTGCTGGAAATAGGTTGGGGGAACAGAATTTTTCTAGTCGATAGCCCCGGGGGTTAATTAGTGATACCCCGAGGAAAATTGGTTATACCTTTTTAAAGCTGAAGCATCCATGTACTGATTATTGCATCCCCAATGTTATGATGAATTTCAAAAACATGAACTGCTTCATATCATTTGAATTCAAGTCAGCGAGAGGTCGCAGGTTCGAATCTCGTCGGAGAAATTTTATTACACAATGATTTTTCATAGGACTATTCGTTTAAAAGCTACAAGATAGCCTACGATGTTCCATCATGTCCTTATTAAACACTGTATATG
>NW_022692409.1:127735-142098 GCF_011630105.1 Anneissia japonica
CTCCAAATCTCTTTCCTATTCTTCCTTCTTCCTTTATTCTTTCACAATTTTGCGTTTTTTTTTTTCTTCATATTTTTCATAGTTTTATACACTCACATATTCATTTGTTTTAGTTTTAGGACTAGTCTAGGCTAGAACTTGGCTATCAGTGCCTATTACTATATTATTTTAATATACAATGTTAATAGATAACATGGACATAGTAATTCATACTTAAACAATACATTAAATTTATATATTAATATGATAACGTTAACGAATAAATAACAATAACTACAGGTTATGTATTGACCTAGGCTACTATGGCTAATGACAGGTACGCTTTCACCATTAAAGGCTTTTTCTATGAATGGAATGACCTGTACGAAACACGAGCTCCTGTAGACCAAACCCAGTACCGTTACGATTTTAATCGTACGGGAAATATCCTCAAGATGACTCAAACCATTATATGAAGAATGTATTTTTAGGCTGGAATAGTGAAGCATGTATTTTTTATGAGGCGCCAAGTGTAAATTTATTAATTAACACAATTATTTATATAATTCATTATTTAACATATAATTAAATAGATCGCCCGTAATTTATAAATAATTAATATTATTTATATATAAGTCGATAGCCCCGTGGGTTAATTAGTGATACCCAGGGGAAAATTGGTTATACCTTTTTAACGCTGAAGCATCCTCGTACTGATTATTGCATCCCCAATGTTATGATGAATTTCAAGACATGAACTGCTTCATATCTTTTAAATTCAAGATTATTTTCCTCATCTATGTATATAATAAATATAGTCCGTACTCTACTTCTATGCTCTATAAAATCACTTTTGAAAGATATTTTTAAAGTAATTGTAATGTCGACAAGCATGTTATTGTTTAATTAGTTCTTTAACTATTTGTTCACGATTTGAATGACGTTGTGTGAACATACTTCCTCAATACGTTTAAGTTCTCCATCGCTAAAAATAGTGCCAATAATTGTTCTATTTGCCTCAATATTTTTTAAAAGTTTCAATAACCACGACTAGTTTAATGTGCTCAACCGTAATCTACACCATTTCTGATCCGCTTCACTGCCAGAGGGCACCAAATCTTTTCCAACAAGTCATGGGACAGTTTAGTAGTCTTTGAATTTATTCAAGGCTATTTCCTTCATTTAGGTCATTTACGTAAGCTTCGTACCACAGTACAAGTGCATTACAAATACTTTTGGAACAATTTTAAATATTTTTGTACACGATTTTAAATGATTGTTTACCAAATCTTTTCCAACAAGTCATGGGACAGTTTAGTAGTCTTTGAATTTATTCAAAGCTATTTCCTTCATTTAGGTCATTTACGTAAGCTTCGTACCACAGTACAAGTGCATTACAAATACTTTTGGAACAATTTTAAATATTTTTGTACACGATTTTGAATGATTTCATGAAATCGTTTTAGATTTACTTCACTACAAAGAACCGAAATAAGAACTTTTTATTGGAACAGTCTCTATGCGCTTGAAATGCAAAGTCCTGGAAGCAGGAAAAAAACCCCCGAGAAATATGCTAAGACTAACAAAAGCAAACAACCACAGAGACAAAGAGAAGACAGCAGAAGGAACCAGTGTCACTAGGGAGTTTTCGATGCACGACGTTAACCTTAACCTTAGTACCCAACATGCAGCGCGATAGCTCCGCCCCTTTTGTAAACAAATCGAAATGCGCTCGACGTACGTCGAGCACATAAAATCCTGAAATTAACGTGCTCCGCAACGCAAGATGAATAAATTATGACGTCATCCATTAAAGTTAAGGTTAACGTCGTTTATCGAAAACTCACTACTGCTCTGTTCTCCAGCACTTTGAAGCCCAAATGAATAGGGCTGGCTGGAACATGATTCACAAGAGCTCTAGTGACACTGACGTCTGACTATCCTATCCAAAAAGAAAGGGCAGAAAAGGAAAACAGATTAAAAAGAGCAAAACAGGTGGGTCTTAAGCCTCGTCTTAAACACGGATATAGATGGAGACTCGCGAACAGTGCCAGGAAAAGCGTTCCAAATCTTTGGGGCCACGACACTAAATGAAAGCTTGCCAAAAGATTTTAAACGGAGTGGACAGTAGAATGAACTATATGTGGATCTCAGAGTTCGTGAACATGTAGCCGAACGTAATTAAATCAGTGATGGCGCCAGGACCTGCCAGACGGAGGGGGCTAAAGGTTCCAACGGGTGGCTAGTGGAGCGAATCAAGTCTCATTCAGTGGGGGCCAGGGGCGAAGCCCCCTGGAAGCCACGGATATTTGACGAATTATGGCGAATTTTTATTATTTTGATAGGCATCGAGTTACTATAACAATTATGACGGCTATGTTTTCTAATGTCGAAATCAGCTTCCAAAACCAAAACATTTTGAATAAAAGAAGAAACAAAGCGTATGCAATGTAACCATCTAATTTATTTTCAAATCCTCATTCTTGAAAGTGAAATTTTACATTTTGGAAATTTTACATGAAATCTGTCAACCACGCTGTCATGTTCGAGGTTGCGTCACCAATCACGATGTATTTCAAGCATTATGAGGCTATCCAAACGAGCATTTGTCATAACAGAACGCAAATTAATTCTAACCAGTCTCATTGAACTATTATTATTATTATTATTAATATTTATTATTATTATTATTATTATTATTGTTATTATTAGGTCTATTATTAATAATAATAACAAATAGTTTAATGAAAACTATGTGGTTGCTAAACGAACATTACAACTATTTTTTTTTATTTGTTTATTCCCCTACAAAATTTACTCGTGTTCCCCGACGGGGGGCTATACCCCAGCCCCACCCCCCTCTGGCGCCACCACTGAATTGAATAAGGTCAGATATATACTTAGGGCCTATAATATATTACCTAAAATAGAATTAACCTATCACATCATAAAATAGATATATATTTTAATATATTTTTATATTCTTTTAATAAAACAAACATTAATAGGGCAAGGGAAACAAAAAACAAGTACTTTCGGCATTTTGTCGACAAAATTTTCAGTGAAAGTCAACAGATGCCTATTCTGGCATTTCAGACCATAATCAAGTCTCTAAATTTGCGAAGATGTGGATATAAGGTCAAAAATATCATTTATATTCAAAATAAGACAAATACATAGAAACATGTACAGTATGTTCTAATCTACATTCTAGTTATCAGAGTTCAAAGGTCAAAAATGTCATTTCCAGTTACATTTTGACAATATATTGTATTAGAGCAAATAGATACATGTATTTTCCGAATACTTTGAGACCATTCTGAGATCTGCCTATGCTACATGGTACGCATGTAGTTTCAAAGGTCAGAAATTTCATTTCCAATCTCTTTTTGGACAAAACGTTTACAGTACTGTAGTTCAAATAGCAACATGCATATTTTGCATAGTCATGCATGACCAATGGTAATAGAGGTAGGCCTATAGATATGCTAAGGTATTTTGGGTCAAAGGTCAGAAATGTCACTTCCGGTCAATTTTAGACAAAATGTTGCATTAGTGCAAATAGAAATATATATGTTCCGAACAAATTGAGGTTAAACTTAGGTTTCTATGACCAACGGTTATGGAGATATAAATATCCTAGAGGGTACCTAGGGTTCAAAGGTCATAAATTTCATTTCTTAGTCAACATGTTGCATAATAGGAAAATGCATGTCAGGGGTGGCGCCAGTTGATGGGGGGCGGGGCCAGAGCCTGTCTCTTATACACATCTAGATGTGTATACCCCCCACCGAGGAGAAAAAGCCCAATTCGTCGGGGAGGAAAACAAATCATATGTATTTTCTACATATTAGTAGACTCTAGAATCGATTAATGAAGCCTCTGAAACCCCTAATAATTTGTTAACATTTTCGGGGGCTTTCCCCCTGGACTACTTTCCAAACTTTTTAATCGAAGCTCGACCACGCCCACTCTGCTTTCGTCGGGAAAACTGAACCCTCGTCGGGGGCATGGCCACCCTCCACCCATTTGGGGACCCTCGGCAAATCCTGATGCCACCCCTGATGCATGTTCTGAAAAATTTGAAGCCAAAATCAAGTTTCTATGGCCAACCGTTTTTTGAGATATGGATATGCTGGTTATCTAGGGTCAAAGGTCAGAAATGGCGTTTCCGGTAACTTTCGGGGAAAATGTTATATTAGAAAGCTTTCGATTTAAAAAAATTTATACTTAGGCCTATTAAAAATATTTTGTACTAAGTTCATGTTTTGGTAATAAGTGTACAACTTGGCCCTTAGCTGCTCTACTAAAATGCGTAACTTGGTGCATTTTCTAATTTGACAGACTAAACAAATTTTCATTTTTTTTTGTATTCATACAGTATGTAGATATATCCTTTGCGAACATTTTAAAGAAAAAAATTATGTTGATACGACCCTCCGTTAAGGATTTATGATTTTTTAAGTAACATGACCTCCGAAAATATGATCGAAACGCTATGTTATTTCTATTGGTTACGCTTCGCTGCCAGCGCAGCACTGTTTGTCATCGATAAAGATGTCTACCGCAGCGTTAAAAAGGCCTATAACATCGGCCTATTGATACTCGTGCTTCATAGAGTTGCTAGTCTTACAATACAGATATTTTATGCTGTTCAACTTAACAAACATGAAGGCTAACTGTGCGCCAAGAGTTACTACGGCTGGTATTTACAAATATGAATGCGAATTTGTGTTGTAACATACCGTGAACCAGGCCTAGAAAATTAAAAGGTACGTAAATAAATTAAATATTTAAGATTCATCGTTAGTACAGATATAGATATTACAATTTTCTTTCTAAAATGTGGAGCAGCATTTTTTAATCGGGTGACATGTCCAAAAATTGCGATTCACTGCCTCAAATGTTGTCAATTTCTTAATTGAAATTCCTCAACGAATGGAGTAATTTGAGATTTGGGAGTTTTTCAAGCTCGTTACAAAATACAAATACGGTTTTTAAAATGTTATATTTTAACAGCAGCATTATTGTAAAATGGGTAAATTGTTTCCTTGTTTTGAATCCTCTAACCAGACCCAGTCAGGAGGTCTAGTAAACACCGTTAACTACTGATTTTAATCAGTGTAATCCTTGCCTGATGAGTTTATCAAGGATTAGTAGATCTTGGTTGTTACATACACCCGGAGTTTGCCTCAAAATATCACAACAAATATTCAGCAAAAGGATATGTTTAGCAATTTAAAATCACCTAGTATTAGTTACGGCGACGTACGATTCAGGAAACACCAACACTTTATGTTCTTTTAACATAAAGGTCATAGGTAATCCCTTTTAAATAAAACAAAATGCATTACATAATTCTCTATTCTGACTGTATGGAAGCGGACAAAATCCCTATTAAATTCGGCAGAGACATCGGCACTCGTTGTGTTATGTTTTAATATGGATATTTTGAAATACAATACCTAAGTACAAAATCACTCATTTAAAAAACAACAACAAAAACTCAATTAAACAAAACAACAAAACAAAACAAAAAATACATATTTCGTTGACAATACAAAATCACAGAATAGACTATTGTAACTTATCATTCTATATAGTAGTTTTTCTCTAAAATCTGTTTACTCAGCCGCTTTATCAACCTTTTTGCTTAAAATTCCTACAATAGCAGTAGTAAATTATTATTCATTTAGAGTAATGTCACTTGTAAAAGAACTACCGTATGTATATAGGGTACATCATAAACAACAAAACTACAACAAGTGTTTGTTCCCATTTTTTGTTCAAATCGGTCTAGGTGTGAAATTATTTTTTAGCGTTTGTGTGTTGATGAGGTGACAAGCGTAATGCTTCGATACCTTGTTAAGAGATTTTTTTTAATACTTTTGAAGGTAATACAGGTAACGTTAATGCTTCATCATCAGTACTTGATCTCTTGATAGCAGTGTACAACCTCTGTGGCATCATTTTGATGATGTCTCCATTATTTATATTCTTCTGCAGGTAGACCCTATTTGTAATAATAATATTTAATATTTGCAATATAGTTTATTAACTTGCATGATCAGTTTATGTTCGTAATTCTGTCGGTATAATGGTCATAAAAAAATAATTTTCATTTTAAGGGCATTTTGTATGTTATAGATGTGATATCGTACATACTATAATAATCGGTGACTAAGTCTTATGCCTAGAGATGCACTAGGCATTTAAAAAAAAAGTAAAAAAAAAAAATTTTTTTTTAAGTAGTAGCACCCTGTGACTAATGCACCTCACCTGCAATAATTCTTTTCCCATCGTCCTATAAACCTAATATGATACTTGTGTGTTACTATCAGTTTTAGGCCCTATAGCGGCTCAATAACCATCAGTAGCCATTTGAATCCACTCTTTCGTATAGAAGTTGAACAACCAAAATTCTATGAATAAAATATATAAATATTGTCTCCCTTCATTATAAGTGCTTATGAAGACAAAATAAGATCCCCGTAGAGATACGGTACTTTATATTCATAAGGTTAAACTTTAAACTGTGTTGGGGATGCCATATAAATTGACCCTAGTAACCTAGTAATTCTAAACTTATAAACATAATTTACAGGGATAAAAAAAAAAGGCTAAGCTCTGTTGACATGTAATGATTTTTTTTTTTTTTAATCAGGTGTTTTTTTTTTTTGTTTTTTTTTAAATTTAGATCATATTTCGTTAAAAGTAAAACGGAACCAGATAAGATGAATAATCATATGACAACCCGCTTTTGAGATGTCGCTGCCATCACTACCGTGTACACGCAGGTACCTCGGCGTCAGTTTGCTGGGCTCCGGTAGCTTCCACCGAGGATAAGCCTGCGGCTCCCCTACCGTGCACTGCTAAGTTGACAGCGCCACCTCAAATAAGGGGGTGCGGCTTTTCAAAAGCAGAAAAACCTAAATAGTAATCAGACAAGGCCAGAAATCAATTAAGGGGGAATAAGTGAGCCTTGTAAGTCTTTTTGAAAAAAATAAATTGAAGGTGAGTGGGTGATATTTGAAGGTAACTTATATTAAAGAACTTGACTCACGGTATGTAACACAGTATGTTGATCAGTTAAAATTTCAGTTAAATAAACAGTTCAATAAATTTATCCAATAAACATACAATATTTGAGGGAACGTACTTAGTAGAGGCAAAAATCATTATTCAAAATCAAGGCATTTTTTACATCTCTTACGCCATACAATTCGACCCAATGGCTGAACTTACGCTATACCGAGCCAACAGCTTGCTTTTGCCTGATTGTGAATCCAAGAAGCTTTAGTCTAGTAATAAGGTAACTCTTCTATGAACACTAGAGAACCTATTATGATGGCAATTACTTTACATAAATATACCTAATGTTGTTAATTCACTTAATGGTTTATAGTAATTAAATTAATTTCACTATAAGTATCTATTTTAAGAAACCTTCAAAACAATAAACGATCTCTTTGAATTATTGCATACAACAATTAAATCTGGTCTTCTATGAAGTATTATTACATTAAATGAATTGATAAATCAATCAATCTGCAACTACATCAACAACAGCATGATAAAACATAATGCAAGAAATAGTAAACAAGAACATATCTGTTATTCCAAACGGCCGTATGTGGTGATCCACAATCACCAAAAAACGTATCAACGATATCACAAAGAGAAATACTACGTATGATTTGCACATAAACAAAAATCATTTTTGACTCATTCCATATTGTAAGCTATTTAGTATGATCCCATCTGTAAGACTATGATTGTATATCAATTTAAATATGCTGCATGTAGTTCAGCGTGTATTGGTGCCAGTTACAAACAAGAATTGTTGAGTACCTAACAAGGTTTAAATCAAAGTTTTCCAACATCTATAAACAATCTTGAATGTGGTAAAACATATAATATNGATGTGTATAAGAGACAGTATATATATATATATATATATAAATACTTCCCCATTGATGGTAGAACGTGTAAACTTGCTATTTTTAATGTACAAATTAAAATATTATTGATTCTGAATTGAACGGCCAGCAACGGATCCGGTACCCGAGGGCGCCAGCCAATGTCTATTATAAATAATTGTTGAGAGTGAAACCAAATAAATAGTATATAAAAGCAGCAGTAACTAAATTAATCTGATATACATATAGGCCTACATGAAATATGCAATAGAAAGCTTTTGCGGCAGCTGGGGTCTTAAAAGGTATTGAAAAGAACGGTTCTATGAATATCTTGTCATTCGTGTGTAACTACAGCTGCAACTGGAAGTTAGCAGAGATGAAACTTTTGGTTACTTCTCTGCTCATCACTCTTCTTTTATGGCAGGCTGAAGCTCAGTCGGGTAAGTAGATTTCGCTCATGTCAATGACATACCGTACGTAATGTACATTTTTATCATTATTGATAACGCAACATTTTATCAGTAATAATTTAAAATTTATTTTTTTGTTTCTATTCATACGAATCAAATGGTTTTTATTAGTTGAGGTTTATTGGCGGACAGTAATATATTGTACATAACAGATTTTATAACTTGTACACAATACAATAAAATCGTTCGGTTACTCGTAAATGTCAAGAAAATCGAGTTGGCCTACCATTTTCTCGACCACGTCGTTACTAGGTAGATTCAGAGGTTTAGATCACATTCGCTATCATACTCGCCACCTGATATTTGTGCAACGGTATTTACTTAAGCCCCTGGTTGTCAATCCATAGACTGCGGTCCAAAAACTGAAATTTTAAAATATAGGGCATAATAATATAATTGTAATAGAGCTAGCGGGTATGTATTATTATGACTCTTTTATACAATAAAATCGTTCGGTTACTCTAAATGTCATGGTAAATTATTGGAATAAATTTTGTTTACTTTTGAAAAGAAAAGAAAAGAAAATCGAGTTGGCCTACCATTTTCTCGACCACGTCGTTACTAGGTAGATTTAGAGGTTTAGATCACATTCGCTATCATACTCTCGCCACCTGATATTTGTGTAACGGTATTTACTTAAGTCCCTGTTGTCAATCCATAGACTGCGGTCCAAAACCTGAAATTTTAATATAGGGCCTAATAATATGTGGCACAAGACCACAAAAGGACTGTAAACTCGCATCACCAGGTTTCGAGAAAAAGCGCCAAATAGAGAGTATAACATGTAATTTGAGCAAAATGTGATTGTGTCATAAATATAAGGTTTGGGTTCAATATTTCAACTCTAAATCCTAAAATTTAGTAATTTTATGAAGGCCATTTTACGAGAAACGTATATAAATTCACCAACTTTCAAGCCGCCTTACTTCGCTTCCAAACAACTTATTCACTACAAAAATTCAGGCCCCAACTAGATAAATGAAAACTATTGGATAATAATACGTTTATTAGTACTCGTATGCTATGTAAGTGATTTCAGAATAAACAAACAGTATAGTTATAAAATAATAGAATGGTCACAGAGCCAGGTTAGACCTCTGAGAACATTTCGGTTCTTTTTAGTAAAGTAAATCTAAAACGTCCTAAGTCACTCAAAATCGTGTACAAAATAGTTAAAACAAACTTTGAAGTCTGCTTGGTATTTTTGTTTTTAGTTTTTTCAATTTACTTGATCTTGAGAATGGTTCCATGATGGACCCGAAACGTCGATCTTTCTTGTCATTAAATTTTGTTTTGAAAAACTTTAAAGTATGAAAATATTTGTAGCGATTCGTACTGTGGTACGAAGCTTCCGTAAATGTATACGGTACCTAAATGAAGGAAATCCTTGAATTAATTCAAAGAATACTAAACTGTTTCGTGACTTGTTGGAAAAGATTTAGAAAACAATCCTCTTGCCCTCTGGCAGTGAAGCGGGCCAAAAATGACGTAGATTGCGGTTGAATACATGTTAAGTAACTAGTCGTGGTTATTGAAACTTTCAAAAAAATATTGACTCCAACAGAACAATCATCTGTAAAACTAAAACGTATTGATGAAGTATATTTACACAACGTCATTCAAATCATGTACAAAACAGTTAAACAACATGAAAGAATCAATTGAACAATAACGTGCGTGTCGACATTACAATTGCTTTAGAAATATATCATCACACACCTGAACTGAATTTCCTTGTCCTTAGTTTTCGACCATATTTTTTTAGTTACTTCAATTTTTTTTTTTAAATAAAATCTATGCTTAACATTTGGCATAACATAATTTCCCATCAGCCCTTGGCATAATTTAATTTGGATCAATGGTCACAAAGAAAGGTATAGGCCTAGGCCTAGCATTCAATTAAGTATTGTGGACGCATAAAGGCTAAATGTTTTGATTTTAAAGAAGATAGAGAGTAATTAATTTGATCTACCAGTATTTTAATGATGGAACCGGTAGTTCGAATTTAGGAATTATTGTCTTTCTTAAACAGCTTACCACCTCCCCATGCTACAATGTAGCTTGCAACAATAGAAATCATGATCATTTTACTTGTAAATACTTGCATAATTCTGAAAATGTGTTGTATTTTTAAAAAATGTTTATAAATTTATGAAACAAATCCAGATGACATAGAATCAACCTTTTTATGTAATTGTGTATCCATTTAATTATCTAAAAAAAAAAATTTAAAAAAAATTGTTTTGTGTGATATATATATAAATCCGCCCATGATAGCCTTCGTTGATGATGCAGCTTTTAGAGGAATATATTTAAATTGTCTTGTATGAATTTAAATAATAATAAAATGAAACTCGATATATTTGTCGTAAACTGAAAACATACATATACAGGTACAATAACTATTAAAACTAGATTTGAACTCGTCAGTGAGGACGAGTTTGGTGATCCGCCGAACTCTGACCCTCAGGAAGCGAGAGCGGTACGGGTTAAAATGTTTTTAAATGCTCAAAATGGCCTAAAATATGCTCTAGTTAGTTTTTTTAAAAGTGTAATATTAAACATTTGAAAAGAATTACGCGTGCATACGCGGACGTCTTGATGCCTGTGCACATGTTAATGGCACAAAAAGTTTACTCGTGGCCCGGGATTTATCAATCTCAGCTTAGCAAATGTCTTAAGTAAAAAAAGTTAAGATGTCCCTAATAAATATCTCTGAAGCTGATTTATTACCCAATCTTGCAAAATCTTGGCTTAAAAATCGTCTTATATGGTGCCCACGTACAATTTTCTAATTTTAAGAAATTACTAAGCAATATTGATAACTTTCACTTAAGCAAAAAAAAAATGTACTTAAGACGAATTTAAGCTGAATTCTAGTTTTTGATAAATGTGGCCCCTGTTTATGAATACAGTGTCAGGAACCCAAAACATGTAACAAAACGTAATTCCCAGCTTCAGTACGTGCAGTACGCGTGGAAATGAGCGTACGGTGCGTAAATTATGGAAAGTTTTGGGATGCTGAAAATGACCTGAAACGTGATTTAAATTATCTGAAAAGTGTTATTGAGAATTCCCAAATTTTACCGTACACGCACGTCACGACGTGCTCGTGGTGTAATGGCACAAGAAATTGACCTTCTATCAGTCTGATAGCGTCGAAATACAGTCTGCCGCCCTCTATCTGAAAAGTGATATTGAGAATTTCCTAATTCTACCGTACACGCACGTCACGTGCTCGTGGAGGGTAATGGCACGAGAAATTGATCCTTGTCAAGAGTAATTTAAAAACACCTGTTGGGTAGTAATGCCACACAAATTTTCCATTCATAATGTACTACGGTATATATCAATCTGGTAGCATGTCAAAATACAGTCTGCCGCCCTCTGTGTAAGAGAATTGTCTCAGCTATAACATACTCATAGGTGGGAGACGATCAATCAAGAATAAGCGAGATACGTTCAAACGAGTATGAAAATAATGGCGTCATAAATAAAAATTCAGTTTTTCTTAATTCAAATGGTAATATGATGACGTCACAATGTCCGATCAGCAATTATGATCTATAAAATCATATCTACAACTCATGTGCTTTCAGAATATGTAATAAAAATTGGGGGTTACCTTTCATACTAAGGAACTATAACTGATTAAAAATATTACTGGTTTTAATCATATATAAATTTTGACGCACGCGTACGTGCACGCTAAAAAGCGCGAACGGAAAATTAAGGTACTTAACATTCTACCTTGACCTGAAGATTATGCTCACTTAATATGATTCAGAAATGACGAATGGTTAAGATGATTTTTTTGAGAAAAGAAGGTGGTCAGAAAATACATTTTTGTGGACCATGATGACGTCATCAAAATGTAAATAGAAGTCATATATATGAAAGAGAATTGTCTCAGCTATAACATACTGAAAGTTGGAAGTCGATCGATCAAGGATAAGCGAGATACGCTCAAATGCGTATTTTCAAAAATGACGTCATAGGCCTGATTTTAGCATATTTTCACTGTATATCGGCACAAATCCGCGCAAAGATACCTATGTTTGATGCGCACGTACGACATTGCTATTGGCCATAAGGTGACCGAAAAGAATGGAAATTTGTGAAAACAATGTCAGGAACCCAAACTATGTGAAAAAACATAATGTCTAGTTTCCGTACGTGCTGCGCGCGTAAAAATGCGCGCGTAGTGAAAAATTTTTAAAAATTTTGAAATGCTCAAAATGGCCTGTAACGTGCTCTAATGTAGTCAAAAAGTGATTTCGAGCATTATAAAATTTTGACGCACGCGTACGCGCGCGTTATGAAGCGCACGCGTAAAATTCAGGTACAGTACATTCAACATTAACTCGAAGTTAATGCTCACTTTATACCAAAGATACTAGAAATACAAGATAGAGCACTCGCATTGTAAAAATGAGACGGAAATCGTGCCCAACGTAGGCGGCGCCCTTCTTTTTAACCATGCAATTTTTCTATACTTCGTGCCCAACGTACAGGGCGCCCTTCTGTTGCTAAGTATATCCAGACGCAAAAGGCGCCCTTCCTTTTCCACTCATGGAGGAAAACTTTTTCAGTAAGAGTGTATCCGGCCATACGATTCTGCGCGGTATTGTTGTTTTATTCTTTACTGATTCATGATATGCTTTAATTGTTTTGTGTTTTATTTGGATAATAGCAACGATTTTTACCACCACCAAGGAGTTTATGTATTCACTGATGTCACTGTCTGGTGTCTATTCGTTTGTTTTTATATCTAGTAAATAAAAAGTGATTGGTAAAAACTCATAATACCGGTACGGGACGTCGGTAAAGAAGTGCAAGATACAGTCATCATTATGAATTCTTGTGCTTTATTGATCCATACTATTGGAGGCCTATTAGCTCAGGATTTCAATGCTTTTCCAACCCATTATTATTGACATTGAATACAGCTCTGATCACAGTTATTAATTCTGCCTTCCTATATAATAATAGGCTAGACGACTTTCACTTTTACTAAGGCCCATTCCTTAAAAAGGAAAAAATATGATAGAATTATTACTTAGAGTTTTTTTATTATTACTTAGACTTTGGTCCCAGATTAAGTAAAAAAAATTAGCTTTATTATTCTAATTAGAGACTAAAAAGCGGATATAGGCTATGCTAGGTAGGTAGACCATGGAAATCCCGGTCCAAAAAGTTGTCTTTTTTTCTCTTTTGTGGGGTCGTCCCACTTTTATTCATAAGTTCAGCATACACAGTATAATTTGTAAAGAGTTGTTTAATATAGCTTCTTAAAATATCTTTAACAATTTTTTTTTTTTTTTACTTTCACTTGAAATTTATGCACATCGGTCAAGGTGTACAATTACCATGCCATTTTTTTCTATTTGTTTTCTGTCATTTTAATAAAGGATATAATAAAAGGTCAAGCTTTTGTATAAGCCTATTTTTTAAAGTTTGTTCGCTTGTATTTATAAACACTACAGTGTATATACAATATTTATAGGCTACATTATTTTTTCGAAATAGTTTCCCTTCAGACTATAATATGGTGAAATTGTTTTCACCAAGTTTAACCAATATAATATTTTTTTATTTTGTTAAGGTCAATCATTGACCATTTCTTTTTTGCTTTTTCATTGTTAATTAGGAAATCACAGCTTATTAAACTCTTTAATTCCAATAAAAACATAACCCAAGGACATTGTTTCCCAAGTCCGAGTCTGTACTTAACTTTACTTTTATAGATACAGAATGTAAAAATAGATAGAATTTCATTTGTTCGTTCAGCATAGCATCCTTGGACAATTTTATTCCATTCTATTTTTTCATTTATATCAAAATTGCATATTTGTAACATACGATAAAGTTTTACCCAACATAATTCTATATCCTTACATTTGAATAACATATGTTCTTCATCCTCCTGTATCTGTCTCTTATACACATCTAGATGTGTATAAGAGACAGGCTTAGGGTGGGTATGGTACTACTA
>NW_022692409.1:144545-153376 GCF_011630105.1 Anneissia japonica
GGGCCTAGGCCTAGCATTCAATTAAGTATTGCGGACGCATAAAGGCTAAATGTTTTGATTTTAAAGAAGATAGAGAGTAATTAAATTGATCTACCAGTATTTTAATGACGGAACCGGTAGTTCGAATGGAGGAATTATTGTATTGCTTAAACAGCTTACCACCTCCCCATGCTACAATGTAGCTTGCAACAATAGAAATCATGATCATTTTACTTGTAAATACTTGCATAATTCTGAAAATGTGTTGTATTTTTAAAAAAAGGTTATAAATTTATAAAACAAATCCAGATGACATAGAATGTACCTTTCTATGGAAAGAAACGCGTAGGTCTTGATGCCTGTGCACATGTTAATGCCACAAAAAGTTTACTCGTGGCCCGGGATTTATCAATCTCAGCTTAGCAAATGTCTTAAGTCAAAAAAGTTAAGATGTCCCTAATAAATATCTCTGAAGCTGATTTATTACCCAATCTTGCAAAATCTTGACTTAAAAATCGTCTTATATGGTGCCCACGTACAATTTTCTAATTTTAAGAAATGTTTAAGCTAAGCAATATTGATAAATTTGACTTAAGCAAAAAAAATGTACTTAAGACGAATTTAAGTTGAATTCTAGTTTGATAAATGTGGCCCCTGTTTATAAATACAGTGCCAGGAACCCAAAACATGTAACAAAACGTAATTCCCAGCTTCAGTACATGCAGTGCGCGTGGAAATGAGCGTACGGTGCGTAAATTATGGAAAGTTTTGGGATGCTGAAATGACCTGAAACGCGATTTAAATTATCTGAAAAGTGTTATTGAGAATTCCCAAATTTTACCGTACACTCACGTCACGACGTGCTCGTGGACGGTAATGGCACAAGAAATTGACCTTCTATCAGTCTGATAGCGTCGAAATACAGTCTGCCGCCCTCTATCTGAAAAGTGATATTGAGAATTTCCTTATTCTACTGTACACGCACTTCACGTGCTCGTGGAGGGTAATGGCACGAGAAATTGATCCTTGTCAAGAGTAATTTAGGCCATTTTACGAGAAACGTATATAAATTCACCAACTTTCAAGCCGCCATACTTCGTTTCCAAACAACTTATTCACTACAAAAAATTCAGGCCCCAACTAGCTAAATGAAAACTATCGGATAATAATACGTTTATTAGTACTCGTATGCTGTGTAAGTGATTTCAGAATAAACAAACAGTATAGTTATAAAATAATAGAATTGTCACAGAGCCAGGTTAGACCTCTGAGAACATTTCGGTTCTTTGTAGTAAAGTAAATCTAAAACGTCCTTATGAAGTCATTCAAAATCGTGTACAAAATAGTTAAACAAACTTTAAAGTATGAAAGTATTTGTAATGATTCGTACTGTGGTACAAAGCTTCCGTAAATGTATACGGTACCTAAATGAAGGAAATCCTTGAATTAATTCAAAGAATACTAAACTGTTTCATGACTTGTTGGAAAAGATTTAGAAAACAATCCTCTTGCCCTCTGGCAGTGAAGTGGGCTAAAAATGATGTAGATTGCGATTGAATACATGTTAAGTGTCGTGGTTATTGAAACTTTCAAAAAAATATTGACTCCAACAGAACAATCATCTGTAAAACTAAAACGTATTGATGAAGTGTATTTACACAACGTCATTCAAATCATGTACAAAACAGTTAAACAACTTGAAAGAATCAATTGAACAACGTGCGTGTCGACATTACAATTGCTTTAGAAATATATCTTCCCTCTTGATCTTCATACACCTGAACTGAATTTCCTTGTCCCTAGTTTCCGATCATACACCTATGCCTATGTTGTTTTAATTAGACTATAAGTGTTGTTTTTTAGTTACTTCAATTTTTTTTTAATAAAATCTATGCTTAACATTTGGTATAGCATAATTTCCCATCAGCCCTTGGCATAATTTGATTTGAATCACTGGTCACAAAGAAAGGTATAGGCCTAGGCCTAGCATTCAATTAAGTATTGCGGACGCATAAAGGCTAAATGTTTTGATTTTAAAGAAGATAGAGAGTAATTAAATTGATCTACCAGTATTTTAATGATGGAACCGGTAGTTCGAATGGAGGAATTAATGTCTTGCTTAAACAGCTTACCACCTCCCCATGCTACAATGTAGCTTGCAAAAATAGAAATCATGATTATTTTACTTGTAAATACTTGCATAATTCTGAAAATGTGTTTTTAAAAAATGTTTATTAATTTATAAAACAAATCCAGACCCACCCCCATAACCCCACCCCGTTACTTTTTTATCCACACCCTGACAAAACACTCTCTCTAACAAGGCTTGACATATAAAACACTTCTTATGTCTACTAAATTCATCAAAACCAGGGGCGGATTTAATGGGGGGGCGGCCCGGCCCCGGCCCGGCTCCGGCCCCCTTTTGGGAGGTAAAAAAAGAAAAAAGAAAGAAAAAAAGAAAGAAAAAGAAAAGATGATAGCCCAGAACGCCTTAAATGTTATTTACGGGCGTCTAGAACACAAAAATTTCGCGGGAGGCATGCCCCCAGATCCCTTAGGACATTGTTGTCTCGATCGGCCCAAATTTCGGTGTCTTTCCCCCCCCCCCCCCTTCCCCCCCCCCCCCTGATTTTGAGTCAATAATTGTAATAGAGCTAGCGGGCGGGTGTGTATTATTGTTATGACTCTTTTAAGGCTGAATGTTATAGCCTTCGCGGATGATAGAGCTTATAGAGGAATATATTGAAATTGTCTTGTATGGATTTAAATAATGATAAAAAGAAACTCAACATATTCATTACACAGAAAATGTATTCTAATATAATAAAATCAAAATCATCTGTCGAGAGGTAGATGTTTTCCTTTATTTTCGGGTGGGACTTAGTTGGACAGGAGTTTAACTTTTAACACAATTAAAGCATTTGAACATTTAAAAAGTACAAAGTTTAAAACAATCACGACATTTTATAATTTTTTCATGTCAGGGTAAGCCTGATAGCATTCTTAGGCATAGTATTTCCTTGCTCTATGAAACAAACATCTTCAATATGTAGATTGCACGCATGCACGCATTATTTACAGTAAGACGATAAAGAGAACAGTTAATGATGCCGCAAAGGTAGTTATTAATGCATGGCCAAAGTTGTTTGTTGACAAATACAGCCTGGGTGCAGTAGGAAATTAGCGGGAAAAAGTAAAGGAAAATTTATTTTTGGTTTTTCTGAGAATCAGTATATCATATAGTGTCTCAGAAAAAAAATCCCCATTCTTAGAGCTTGGGCAATATTTTTATAGCACATAAAATATCCTATTTTGGACTAATTAAGATGGCGGTAGGGGAAATAAATGTATGTTTTTAGTCACTTTTACATATGCTATGTATATCAAATGTAACAACAACTTGACTAAATAGTTACTTTTCACTCTTTAAAAAAAAAATTAATCGGAATGATGACGTCATCACAAAAAGTTCCAAGATGGCTGCCATTTTGGCGGTAAAAACTTTTTTAAAATGTAAAATTAACGTTATTGTTATCAGCAATTACAAAGCAATGTTATACATATACATACAAAAATAAAATAAAATATATATGTATATATATATATATATATATACACGTATATATATATACATAGGCATATATATATAATATATATAATATATAATGTATATATATAATAACCTATGAGAATATAAACCCACTGGAAAAGGAAATAGCGAAATTTTGCTCTGAAAAACCCAACAATTCAATTTCTGGACTCGGATCGGGGTAAAATGAAAAAACTATGGCATTATTTTAATCACTTCTAGCTTTGCTATAAATGTGAAAATTGACAATAAACTTAGTTAACTAGTTACTCTTTACTGTCTTTATCAAATTTGATTGAAATTATCATAATGCCAATTTCCAAGGTGGTGTTTATCTTGGAGAGGAAAATGGTTATTTTTGTAAGATTATTATTATTATTATTATTATTATTATTATTATTATTATTATTATTATTATTATTATTATAATTATTATTATAATTATTATTATAATTATTATTATAATTATTATTATTATTAATTATTATTTATTTATTTATTTATTTTTATTATTATTATTATTATTATTATTATTATTATTAAAATAAAATCTCATCAAAGCAATGTACACATACAGAATATACATAAATATTATTTTAATAGTAGTATGCTTATTTATTATTGTTGCAATCATTATTAATATTATTATATTATATATATAATATATATATATATATATACTGTATTGTATTGTTATTTCAAAATTATATTTTATTATTGAAATGAATTACATTGTTAGTACTGTTATATAATTTATATTATTTATAATATTTTTATTACCACTATTGATATTATTATTATCATCATTATCATTGTTGTCTAATCATCATAATCATTATTACTGTCATCGATCGTTGTAATATTCACCAACATCATCACATCACACTCATTCATCGTAATTGTTCTCATCTTCATCACGTCCTCATCAATCATCTATCGTAGTTATCATCATCTTCATAATCTTCATCCTCCTCGTTCTTCATTATTTTCTTCGTTATCATCCTCATCATCATATTCATCCTCATCCTCATCATCAATGGCCTAGCCAGCTATTGGCGCAGTCCCACACCATTTTTCTAATGGGTCCGCAAAAAAATGGGTCCATTTTTTAAAAATGAGTCCAAATTATGTAATTTTATGCATAAAATGGATCCAGATTTCTCATATTTAGCTAACAATGGGTAAAATTTTAGAAAATGGGTCCAAATATTTCATATTTTTGCGTAAAATGGGTTCACATTGTTTGTATTTACACGTAAAATGGTTTCACCCTAATAATGTCCCCCACCGTTTGAAAATCTTGGCTATGGCATTGACCCTCATCCATCATCGTCACCCTCATCACCATTCTCACCGATCATCGTTATCATCATCGCCTTCATCCTACTAACCATCCTCATCCATCATCATCCCTATCCTCATCATCAGCAATATCATCCTTATCGACCTTATCATCATCACTCATTCATCGTTTATCATCATAGTCCTCATTATCATTATCATTGTCATTATCATGCTCATCATCATCTTCATTACAATCATCATCTATCATCATCATTGACCTTGTCCTCATCTTTATCAACCACATCATCATCATCCTTATTAATCATTATTATCAATCATCATTCTTATCATGAGGATAAACCATTCAGATAAACAAAAAATTAATTTTCCTTTATTTTTTCCCGCGAATGTTTATTTTCAAAGTTTACAACCAGGCTAATAATATGTATTTGTCAACAAACAACTTTTTCACATTAGACTTACCACAAGTCTCTATTGATTTTTCGTATTATCAGCACTTTTCTGAGAGCGCCACCAGCGTCAGTTTATGTCGAGAAACTTTTTTGGTAGTTGCTAAATACAACGGGTTCAGCCGAGTGGGCGTGGCTTGTATGGTAACACGTCATGTATAAATTATACATTCTATCTAAAAACATCGCACATACACCGTGTGACCAAGGAGGAAGAATTTGTGACCATGTGACGTTAGCGAGGCGGGCTGAGGCTTAGTTTGTACATAGGTTTGTGCTACTGCTACGGCCGGGTGACGGACGAATCGGGGGCCCAGGAGACATCGAGTCCATTTCCAGACCATTGGGCCCAAAGTATGGACGATCGTGTCGAGCTAGGCACCTCTCCCTGCGCTAGGTCGGGCCAGGAGGTCTCTTCAGTAGTCTGAAGCCTAGGCAAAGCATAGTCCTAGACAAGTGCTTCAGCAACCCGCAGCAGTCTGAGCAGCGGCGGGGCCGGGGGACAATGGAGCTAAATCCCCAACCCCATCGGACAAGTCAAGGATCCCCCGGCCGACAAAAAAAAAAATTAAATATAGGCCTACCCCAAGCCATGTCTTTCACACTGCTAAGTGCCATTTCCGGCCACCCAGAGCTCCCTTTAGAAAAATATCATCTCCTAAACCCCCTCCTCAGGCATACGAGCTCAATCCCCCTGTTGGACAGCTTATCTCACCCCCGAACAGCCACTGTCTAAGCCTTTAGGCCTATGCAGAATGTGGCCCTATAGGCTACTAAAGAATAGGCCTAATTGTTATTTAATACATTACTTTATACAATACAAATTGCAATACAGACATTGGAAGGTTAATATATTTAATTTAATTAAATATTTAACATTCTGTTCCCCTTCACTTTTTGTGTAAGATAGCCGGCAATTTTGTGAAACACTAAAAAGTAATAAATCTTAACTTCAGCAGTTAAGTTGTAATAGAAATTGTAATTTTAATTTATTAGACCCATTTTCTCTTTCAGTAAGATAATTTGTTCATGGGATTATGTTGGAAAATCCACAGACTAAGTACAGTATTGTATAAAAGTACAGTATTGTAGTACTAGTAGTATAGGCCATTGAATTGTTTTCATTTTTTTCTGTGATTACGGCTTAATTCCTACCGCTTAAATAAGACTAAGAGGCCTATGTATTATTTCACTCTGTAACTTACACAGGGACAACTATGTGATCATGGTGCGATAATAGACAGGGCCTACTCTATGTCGAGGACGAACTATAAACTGAAAGACAACTATCGCTGACAACTATTATGCATGACGTCAACATACGAAGCCGCGCCCCTCGGCTGAACCCGTTGTATTTAGCAACTAGGTAATATGGAACGCCATTTGTGCGAAAATCGATTTTCCAGTTTTTTTTTTTTTTTTGTTGATTAAGAAAGTTTAAGGACTGAAACCCAGTCTATTTTCATATCAGTCCTAATCATGGTAATGATGAGGTGTTTGTCGAATTCCAAGTCAGCAGCATCAACATCTAGGCATCTTTTGGACCGCGAGATTTTCAACTTAAAAAGAGATCCCGGTCCGAAAAAGAGCAGACCTTCAAGGTAGGCGGGACTTTAATTGGCATATAGACCTACCGGTACCGTATTCTCCTAAGCCGTCGCATACTTATTAAGTTTTCTGAAAAAGTTATTACTTTGTAATTCTTTTAAATAATTTGATTTAATAATTATAAGCTAAAAATAATCTTAATCATGAATGATAGGCCTTAATATGTGTTTTCTAATTATGCCTAAGCAGAAAAAAAATGGTTGCTTTACCGTAGAGGAAATGCATTACAAAATTATATCATGCTCTACGACAGAGCAGACATTTTCACCCTGACCTATTTTAAGTTCCCAATACAATGGATTCATACTTCATCATGGTAGGATGCAGATCTTACAATGCAAAAACCTGACTTAAACTTACAATGCAAACTCAAAACACGCACTCGGCTATTATAAACCACCCTATCGGAGCGTTATATAGATAAACAAATAAGCCTACAAACTGCAAATGTGGTATCCTGAGAACTCTCAAGCATTGATTCATCAAATTGAATTATTCATAATTTCCAATGACACGCCTACCAAAACAACCCGACATAAAAAATATGAAACAAATCGTTTCAAGATCTACCGTATTTGTATGTCAAGACACCTTATCATAACCCTCGTCTCTTCGAAAAAGAGGCGAAGGGTATTGCAATTAGCGCGGGTCTGTCTCTCTGTACCTATGTCATTTTGTGGTGTGTTTGTCCCTCCGGGTGTATGTATTTTTGAACGTTATTTATAGGCCTATATTTTTCGGTCGCATCTGACATACCGACTGTACTCGCGCGAATAAGCGCCCCTCTCTAATAACCGCGTGGAAATTTCCTTAAGCGCCCCGTTTGAATAAGCGCCCCTCAATAATTTCATAAGGTTTTCTTTTCAGCAAGTCAATAATCCAATCAATCCTCGGACTGTGGTTGTTGACATGATTTGAGCTGCAGAGTGGAAAAACATTCTTCTTAGGTCAATATCAGAATGAGGATATTTCTCTTGGACTGTTGAGAGCTCCGATCCCTGGACAGACAGTATATTTCCAACTTTATTCTTTTTACATATTTATCTATGCCGGCCTAGTCCTCTCATGCCATCCTGCTAATCTCAATCGGCCGATGGCCAACAAGAACCACTACACACTACCATTAATTGCATCTGCTATTTTGCTGATTTTGATATTCAAGCATTCTTGTCATGAGCCATTTTCTCTGGACGATTATCTTTTCCGCCTAACCATCATTCGTAATGTCCTTAAATAATCTTTTTTTCATTCAAAAAGTACCTCTTGAAATAATTTCCCATAAAAACCCCTCGATTTTCATCTATTTCCATAAGCGCCCCCTCAATTTCCACTCTATTTTCATAAGCGCCCCGTTCGAATAGGCGCTCCGTTTGAATAAGCGCCCCTCAGAAAGTGCAAAAAATATTTTAATCGCCCGGGCGCTTATTCGTGCGAGTACGGTACCGTAGCTAAACGCGAGCGGATCGTTCGATCGAGTCGAGAATGTGCCACATTTAGCCGACAGACTAGAAGCGGTCTGGATGACGGCGTGCAAACCCGATTGATAGGCTGCAACCTAAGGCCTATAAGACTCGTTTGACGGATGGTGTGGAGAAATAAGATGCAGATTTTAGATGTTTTCCGGTCATATAGGAATTTTATACAAAAAATAATTGTAAATAATAATGAAAAAAAGTACTCATTAAATGTGTAATAAAACGTTAACAATAATAATGATAATGGTAATGATGATAATAATAATAATAATAATAATAATATGTTTTGATGATTTTTTTGTTTTTAAATAATAATAATATGTTTTGATGATTTTTTTGTTTTTAAATAATAATAATATGTTTTGATGATTTTTTTGTTTTTAAATAATAATAATAATAATAATAATATAATAATAATAATAT
>NW_022692409.1:154895-155465 GCF_011630105.1 Anneissia japonica
GAAATGACACTTTTAGTAAAATTCATCATCATCACATCACCATTAGTCAAAATGAAGCGCCAAAAGAAATTCTCATGATCTTTTATCAGGGATTTTTGACAACCATAGAGATTTATTAATGTGTGTGTATACAAAGCTTAAAAACATTGTCTTTGAGTATGTACTTTACATAGGCCTACTTCAAAAACGTGATTTAACAACCACCTCAGCCCCACCATGGCTGGGGCTGAGGTGAGAAAATTTGAGGAAATAGTACCTCTAGATGGCCAGAAATGACACTTCATCATCACATTACCATTATAGTCAAAATGAAACGCCAACAAATTTCTCATGATCTTTTATCAGGAATCTACTTAATATCCAGGACAACTTAGGCCTAATTATAGCTTACTAAGCTTTAACTATATATACTATAGTATGATCAACAAATCAGAACTTTTTTTTCGCATTTAGCACAATTTTCTTCACTTTTTATTGCTATTAATATTATTATCAATTATTACTATCGTCATTATCATCATTGTTATTATTATTATTACTATTAGTAGTAGTATTATTAAACAAACAGGA
>NW_022692409.1:155534-159670 GCF_011630105.1 Anneissia japonica
AAAGCTTAAAAACATTGTCTTTGAGTATGTACTTTACATAGGGCTACTTCAAAAACGGGATTTCACAACCACCTTAGCCCCACCATGGCTGGGGCTGAGGTGAGAAAATTTGAGGAAATAGTACCTCTCGAAATGGCGGGAAATGACACTTTTATATAGTAAAATTCATCATCAACACATTACCATTATAGTTAAAATGAAACGCCAACAAATTTCTCATGATCTTTTATCGGGGATTTACTTAATATCCAGGACAACTTAGGCCTCATTATAGCTTACTAAGCTTTAACTATATATACTATATTATGATCAACAAATCACAACTTTTTTTCGCATTTAGCACAATTTTCTTCACTTTGTATTGTTATTAATATTAGTATCAATTATTACTATCGTCATCATCATCATTGTTATTATTATTATTATTATTATTATTATTATTATTACTATTAGTAGTAGTATTATTAAACAAACATTTAAAGAAACTTGCAAAAGGATAAAAACGAAATTGAACCATAGTATCGCATTTCTATTTTAAAAGACCTGGCCTGAGATTTATGGATTTAAGATTTTTTTTAATCACGCTTAGGCTTATGTGTTCTATTAGGCCTATGTATAACGTGTACTGATGCATATTCACATGTTTAGAAGTATTTATTTTAAGTGATCCCAGGAAAAAATTTGTATTGGCTCAAGAATAAGCTTTAAAATATTAACACTGTGTACAAAGGGGGGGAGCCGCGGCTCCCACGGCTCCCCCCCCCCTGGATACGTCCCTGGCGGGGCATGCCCCCGGACCCCCTACTACAGTGTTGTCTCAATCGGCCCAACTTTCGGCCCCCCTTCCGCCCCCCCCCCCTTTTGGACATTTCTGGATCCCCCTCTCAATTGTGATGAAAATAATGTTTAAATGATTTTAATGTTTTTAAATAATAATAATATTAATAATAATAATAATAATAATAATAATAATAATATGTTTTGATGATTTTTTTGTTTTTAAATAATAATAATAATAATAATATTTTAATGAATTTAATATTTTTAAAATAATAATAATAATAATAATAATAATGTTTTAATGATTTTAATGTTTTTTTTTTATGTTTTAATAATGTAGTAATGTTTAATGATTGACGTAACTCTAGGCCTAGCTAGGCTAGGAAGGCCTACCCTAGAGAACTATTCTAAGGATTTAGTTACTCATCACGCAGGCTGAAATCTCCATTATCCTCATCATTTAACTGCTAAGTGACAAGACGATTGATGGATGCATTTAGGCGTACTTGAAGGAATTTTAAATTTTGCACATGCATTGCTCACGGGTTCATGTATTGAATAGTTCCAAAAGCGATACTGGCGCGTCAAGTCAAATCATCGATCACATTTTCGTTGAATAAGGAATATGATTCGCCAATTTAAAGGCTTTTTGAATGATATATACATTGCCAATAGAGGGCGCACTTTGACTTGGGTATAGAAAAACAACATTTTGACAGATAGATGACAGCACATGTGAAAACTGGTGAATTTTTTCAACTGATACAGATAAATTTTAGGTAGGAAATATGTCTTTCTCGTGTAATATAAAACCCAAGGTAGTTTTATAAATTTAAATGTTATATTTGAAGTCTCTTATCTTGCAGAATGGTTAATTAAAGCCTAACCTAGGCGAAATAAGAAAGCCCAATCATTTCGGTCGCGCCTCGTTTCGGTCGCGCTTCATTTCGGTCGCGGTTTGTTTTCAACAAATATATGGAGCGCCAATAGATTTGCGAAAACGCCAAATTTAATATAAGGCCAAGTAAAAAAAAAAACATGTTTCACGTCCGGCTTTTTTTTTTAATTGAGGAAGCGCCCTTTTTTATTTTTTATTTTTCAAAATGGCCGCCATTCTACAGACTTGTTGACATTTCCCGTCTAGTTTTGTTCAACATATAATAAAATTTAGGAATCATTGTTACTGTATACAATCGGAATGTTCCCGATGTTACGTCTCAGACGTCTTCACATGAAACTATTCTATACAATCTGACATAGAGGGCCAGTATAACGGGAAATTCCAGAATTCATCGGAAATCATCGGCCGTATTCGATTGGGACTTTCGTGCTCTGCTCAACGGAAACTGCTCAACGAAGTTAACGCTTGGAATTTATGGTTGAGTTTTGTACTCAACGAGATAACATACTCAACATATAGTCCCAATCGAATACGGCAATTGTATGCATGACAAACGCGCTCTAGTGAAGTGAACTCGAGGTTTGCCGCCTTACGCCCAGAGTAGGCGTCGGCCTAGCCTAGGTAGAGATATTGGGCTAGCCTAGGCATAGCTTTACTATACGAAAGGTTAGACGAAGATATTGCACTATTTTAGGCCAGGGTATTTATTTTCCAACATTTAATTCTAAATTTTCGATATTTTCGATATATTTTTTCTTTATTTTCATGAATTTTCCAAAAATAAAAAATAAAAAAAAAATCAAGGCGGGCGAAAAAAACGATGCGGGCGGGGACGCGAAACATGTTTTTTTTTTATTTGGCCTTATCATACTTTTTTTATTTATGTTTTGTTGTCTTTCTACTATGTAACAACAAGGCTACTTAAAAGCAAATAAATTGAATACTATTATTACTAAACTGTGGAAAGAAACGTTTCCACAAATTGATTCCCATCCCAGCTAGCAAGCGACGTTGACCCGACGTTGGTTGAAGGTCGAATAATTACGTTGGCACAACGTACTTACACAAAGGTTGGCCCGACAGCCGTTTTTCCATCGGCCCAACGTGGATTCAGCTTGTTGGAAAGACGTCGGCCCGACTAGTTGGATCTACGTTGGCCCGATAATGTTTGTGCAACGTTGACCAATCACGTTGGCCCAACGTACCTTTCTGATGTTGCCAAGACGTTCGTTTTTCCATCGGGCCAACATCGATTCAGCCAGTTGCAAAGACGTCTATCCGACTAGTTGGATCAACGTCGGGCCGACGTTGGTTGAAGGTCAAATAAGTACATTGGCACAACGTACTTACACAAAGGTTGGCCAGACGTTCGGTTTTCCATCGGCCCAACGTGGATTCAGCTTGTTGGAAAGACGTCGGCCCGACTAGTCGGATCAACGTTGGCACGATAATGCTTGTGCAACGTCGTCCAACGTCGATTCAGCCAGTTGGAAAGACGTCGGTTCGACTAGTGGGAGCAACGTCGGGCTGATATGTTTGTGCAATGTTATCAAACTACATTGGGCCAACGTACTTTTTCTGATGTTGCCTAGACGTTCGCTTTTCCATCGGGCCAACGTCGATTCAGGCAGTTGTAAAGACGTTGGCCCGACTAGTTGAGTCAACGTCGGACCGATAATGTTTATGCAACGTCATCAAACCATGTTGGCCCAACGTATTTATACTAACGTTGGTTAGACGTTTGCATATTTATTGGGCCAACGTGGGTTCAGCTTCTTGGAAAGACGTTAACCCAACTGGCTAGAATAATGTTGACCCGACGTTAAGCAAAGTTTACACCCATTTTGAGAAAAATTTCGTCTTAACTACTGTACTGGTTGAAGCAACGGCGATCTAAAGTTTGTTTTAGCGCCGACTTCAATATACCGGCACAATGAAGGTTGATAGGTCGAGGTGCATTGTAATTTATATGGCAGCATCATGACGTCGCTGGTCTGACATGTTTTAGTCTGTGTTGAGTATTCGTTACAGTGACGTATCCAGGGGGGAGCGGTGGGAGCCGCGGCTCCCTCCCTTTGTACACTGTTAAAATTTTAAAGCTTATTCTTGAGCCAATAAAATTCTTTCTTGGGATCACTCAAAATGAATACTTCTATGTAAATATGCATCAGTACACGTTATACATAGGCATAATAGAACACATAGGCCTAAGCGTGATTTTAAAAAATCTTAAATCCATAAATCTCAGGCCAGGTCTTTCAAGATACAAATGCGATACTGTGGTTCAATTTCGTTTTTATCCTTTTGCAAGTTTCTTTAAATGTTTGTTTAATAATACTACTACTAATAGTAATAATAATAATAACAATGATGATGATGACAATAGTAATAATTTATACACATCTAGATGTGTATAAGAGACAGCTAGAGAACTATTCTAAGGATTTAGTTACTC
>NW_022692409.1:159999-162364 GCF_011630105.1 Anneissia japonica
TCCTGATGTATGTCTTAGTGATTGCTGTTTGTTTTTAGGATGTGATCTGGTTTTTCATGTCCATTTTTCGTGATTATGACTATTCTGGATAAAGAATGTTTTGAGCAGAGGTGGATTCAAGGCCCCCCTTCATTTTTTAAGGAAACAAAAAAAGAAAAATATATTCAAATTGAAGTGCGAGAGTGTAATTTCCGGCCATCTAGAGATGCCTTAATCATAAATTTTCTTACCTCAGCCCCAACCATGGTGGGGCTGAGGTGGGTGGTTCTTCGGTCTGTGAAAATCCCTTCCTGGTTCCTGGATCTGCCACTGTTGATTTATTATATAATTATTTTTGCGCTTATTTATAATGCGTCTATTGCAATTTCCACTTTATCCTCTCAAACAGTCCTAAGAACGTTCAGAGTGCGCTACTTCACAAGGGGATTTGACCCCGCCGGGGTCATACGTAATTCGCATAACGGCTCCCCCCCCTTTCAAAATCCTGGCTACGTCCCTGATTCGTTACAGTGTCTTAACTGTGTTATATCTCATTTTACACTATAAAAAAATAGATAGTAACGTAGATTATTCTAGTCTTCTAAAAGAAAGTACCCAATACAATAAAATCTTTCACTTTATTTAATATTTTATTACTATAAATGAATGTATACACATAGTATGTATACATAACATATAATAGAGTCTATATCAATTAGGCGTAATACACTATTGGTTGATTTAAACTCAAAACAAAAATGACATGATATTCTGTGCATTTAAAAAATAAAATTGAAATTCAGTCTGGGTCATTGAGATAGTACGCGGAAGAAAGTCCAAGGTGATCAAACCATTTTATTCCTGTGGCTTTATGCATTTTTATCATTAATTTCACAATTATATCAAATTTAGTAGGTGCATAAAAGCCTAAATTTAAAAATAATTATTTAGTGTACAATTTTTAATTATGTTTTCCTGGTGTCTAAAATTACAAGGCTAAAAAACATCTGAAATCAAATTTAAATGTAATATACGAAGATTTGAAATCCGGTTTAAATTTAAAGAATATAGTGCCTGAAATAGTATGTTGTTCAGTCACTGTCAGTTAAATGAAGAACTTCTTCCACTTGTGCTGTAGCTGAAAGGAAAAAGAAAAGAGGTATACTGTGTACAGCGTTTGGAAAGATTTGTAATGTTCATGATAACGTATTAGTGGTCTAATGGGCCAATGCATTAGTTAAGAATCAAATACATTCAACTAGAATTTAATTTATACAAATTCAAATGAACATAGGTTCCTCGAATAATTTAAAGATCAAATAATTTATTAACTGATCGATCAGCTGCTTAATTGACATTATCATTTAATCAGTTGCGACAATCATGTATTCAATCAATTATTCAATCAATCACTCACTCACTCACTCAATATTTAGTTAATTCGTTTAACTATTACTAATACATGTAAAATCCAAACATATGAAGTAGAAATGGAACTTACTGTACCTCTCTGCTTCTCGGCTCTGGCCTTTCTTCCACCTAATCAGGGAGCCGCGGNNTTTGTACACAGTGTTAAAATTTTAAAGCTTATTCTTGAGCCAATACAAATTCTTTCCTGGGATCACTTAAAATAAATACTTCTAAACATGTAAATATGCATCAGTACACGTTATACATAGGCCTAATAGAACACATAAGCCTAAGCGTTATTTAAAAAAATCTTAAATCCATAAATCTCAGGCCAGGTCTTTTAAGATAGAAATGCGATACTGTGGTTCAATTTCGTTTTTATCCTTTTGCAAGTTTCTTTAAATGTTTGTTTATTACTACTACTAATAGTAATAATAATAATAATAATAATAGCAATGATGATGATGACGATAGTAATAATTGATATTAATATTAATAACAATTAAAAAAACGAAGAAAATTGTGTTAAATGCGAAAAAAAGTTGTGATTTGTTGATCATAATATAGTATATATAGTTAAAGCTTAGTAAGCTATAATGAGGCCTAAGTTGTCCTGGATATTAAGTAGATCCCTGATAAAAGATCATGAGAAATTTGTTGGCGTTTCATTTTGACTATAATGGTAATGTGATGATGATGAATTTTACTATATAAAAGTGTCATTTCCGGCCATTTCGAGAAGTACTATTTCCTCAAATTTTCTCACCTCAGCCCCAGCCATGGTGGGGCTGAGGTGGTTGTGAAATCACGTTTTTGAAGTAGTCCTATGTAAAGTACATACTCAAAGACAATGTTTTTAAGCTTTTTTTATATGTTTTTTTTTTTTCTATGGTACGGTATATCACACACACAGAATAAGATCTCTATGGTTGTCAAAAATCCCTGATAAAAGATCATGTTTGTTTAATAATACTAC
>NW_022692410.1:0-616 GCF_011630105.1 Anneissia japonica
ATGCATGCACAGACAAGTAGTCAAAACTACAGCACAATGTGCCAAGTGGAACTGGCCAATAAAATTGAGTATTACCTAATTAATATTTATGAGGTATAGTAACAGTAACCAGCTAGACCCTGCTGTATTTATTGCAACTATTACTCAAACTCTATACAGTACAATAATCTACAATAAGTATTATTCATCTTACTGGAGAGGAATTACCAATAACACAATTGGGACAAAAAAAAAATAGTTTTGCCATTAACTGGCGTAGAGATGCTTGAATAAAATTACATATGAAAACCTTAAGAGGATTATATTAGTGTTAATAGATTAAAGATTGATATATTTTAAAAGCTGTCTCGAATTAGAGGGTGCATTGTATATACCAGACTTTACAATATATATTTGATTCGATTTGAACCTGCAACATCTTGCGAATGCCATATCCATTATACCATGGAGATCTATAGGATATACATGCAGATTTAACCCACCGGCATGCAGATAACTGACTCAAATGCTCACACATAATGGAGCTGTAGTATGAGCTAGAAAATCTACACATATATCCTATAGGTCGCCATGGTCTATAGATATGACATTATTATATATCCTATAGGTCGCCATG
>NW_022692411.1:0-610 GCF_011630105.1 Anneissia japonica
TTAATAAGAACACACTTCACGACTGAGTAGCATTCTTCAGGTTCTTTATTTCCGTGGAACAAGTATCCAAAACAAAAGGCAAAGCGAAACAAAACTAAACCTAAAACAATGAACAAATAAGTTTGTATTAATAACACAGGAGCAAGTAGCTTCACACGTAAAATAACAAATTATTTATCATCAATCAATTAATAAGATCATAGAAGAATACATACGCCACTAAGACTTGATATAATAAACAAACTAAATAAGTATATAAAGTAACATTAAAATTAATTAGGAAATCATTTACTATCATAATGCATAAAGTATTACACAGGAGTAACCATAGCACTAAAGTAATCCATTAACACAATGGATATGAAACCATTTTCAAAAATCCAATGAATGAAGGTTTTGGAATCCTTGGGTAGTCAATAAACCAGTCACAAAATACTAACCTTGAACAATTTGTTGAATTTGAGAAATTAATAAAAACATTTGTAAAGTAATTTCTCCGAAAAATGGCCGATATGTCGATACGCCATCTTTGTTTTCATACGCATTCTAAACCATAGAGCTATTAAACAACTAGAGTGCTGACAAGATGGCGGAGCAATGCAGAGTTGTG
>NW_022692412.1:0-506 GCF_011630105.1 Anneissia japonica
CTGTCTGTCTCTCTGTCTGTCTATATATATATATATATATATATATATATATATATATATACAGTATATTTAAATGGGTCTACCAATTAGGTCAGTTGCTGTATCCATTAGAGTATATAATTGTAAACGCAGCCAATAATAGAAATGATAAAACAGTAAAGTGATAAATCGTACTTTCCTTTTAATGTGGTTCCATCCAGTAAAAAATGCTCAAAGTAATTTCACAGTGAGGCAAATCCAAAGTAAGGTAAGTAAAACAAAACTGAAGTGAGCTGGTAAATTAGGCTGGTAATAAAATAATGGTAGTGTTCACTTGAACACAATCACACAGTAACTGAACAGAATAATAGAAGACTAGAACAAAGGAGAAATTGCAGGTAAATGAAATGCAAATTAGGATGGTAATGAGAGCAACAGATTAAATGAATAAATTAGGATTAGAAACTTCTAGGATACAAATGAACTGAAAGAAATATAAGAAAATAGAAGGCATGAAACTGCAGTAA
>NW_022692413.1:0-894 GCF_011630105.1 Anneissia japonica
ATTAAATTTTTCAGACGAACACCCAAGCCCTAATTAAATTTTTCAGACGAACACCCAAGCCCTAAGTAAATTTTTCAGACGAATACCCAAGCCATAATTAAATTTTTCAGACCAACACCCAAGCCCTAATTAAATTTTTCAGACGAACCCCCAAGCCCTAATTAAATTTTTCAGACGAACCCCCAAGCCCTCAGTAAATTTTTCAGACGAACACCCAAGCCCTAAGTAAATTTTTCAGACGAACCTCCAAGCCCTAAGTAAATTTTTCAGACGAACACCCAAGCCCTAAGTAAATTTTTCAGACGAGCCCCCAAGCCATAATTAAATTTTTCAGACCAACACCCAAGCCCTAATTAAATTTTTCAGACGAACCCCAAGCCCTAACTAAATTTTTCAGACGAACACCCAAGCCCTAACTAAATTTTTCAGACGAAAACCCAAGCCGTAACTAAATTTTTCAGACGAACCCCCAAGCCCTAATTAAATTTTTCAGACGAACCCCAAGCCCTAACTAAATTTTTCAGACGAACACCCAAGCCCTAATTAAATTTTTCAGACGAACCCCCAAACCCTAACTAAATTTTTCAGACGAACACCCAAGCCCTAATTAAATTTTTCAGACGAACACCCAAGCCCTAATTAAATTTTTCAGACGAACAACCAAGCCCTAATTAAATTTTTCAGACGAACACCCAAGCCCTAATTAAATTTTTCAGACGAACACCCAAGCCCTAATTATATTTTTCAGACGAACACCCAAGCCCTAACTAAATTTTTCAGACGAACACCCAAGCCCTAATTAAGTTTTTCAGACGAACACCCAAGCCCTAATTAAATTTTTCAGACGAACCCCCAAGCCCTAATTAAATTTTTCAGACGAACCCCCAAGCCCTA
>NW_022692414.1:0-1284 GCF_011630105.1 Anneissia japonica
TAGCCTATATAATGACTGAATAAAAAGGCATACTAAACAAAAATAGGCAATCAAAAAAATACAGATGTGCTGGAAAATATATAAGTCAATGGGTCTATACGTTAAAATAAAAAAACAATATAGGTAATATAATAATAATGAAAATAATAATAGTAATAATAGTAATAATAATGATAATAGTCATATGAATTACTAAAAAGGATTAAGAATAAGGAAAATTATAGTCACTGATCATACCGAGGTCCTTGTTAAGTCCGAATATGTGGGTTTTGTGTTTGATTATGTGTCTGAGTTCAGATATGTGCCTTTTATTAAGGAATGGGAAATTACTGGCAATGAGAGTACAGCGCATGTTATTTATAGAATAGCTGGGGGAGTTGAAGTGGTCGGCTACAAGGAAACCCTTACTATGATTGTGGATGGATTGTTTGTGGTTGTTGAATCTGAGTCTGAATTTGGTGCCAGTCTCACCAATGTACGATCCTTTGTCGCAAATGTCGCCAGTGATGAGATATACCACGTTGGATGCATCGCAGGTTAATGGAGGGGGACGTATAGGGAGGTTAGAATGGGGGAGTTTGATGAGAGGATTAGTATTAAGGCATTTGCAGATGAGGCATTGGGATTTATTGCACTTAATATTGCCAGGTGACAGTGGTAAGGAGGTTATGCGTGACGAAGTCAAAAGAGATTTAAGATTCGGGGGTGTCGATTGGCGAGTAGAGGAGGACTGTCAAATAAGTATTCGATGGACTTGTCGACTTTAAGTTGGGTGTAGTCATCACAGATGTTTTTGGAAAAGGGGTGAGTGTTAGTATGGAAGTCCATGACCAGTGGGATGCGTTGGGAGTCAGATTTAGTGGTCGGAAAGAGAAGATCCTGTCGGGAACGGAGGGAAGCTCTAGTAAACTGTGATTTAACTAGGCTGAAGGGGTATCCATGGTTAAGGAGGTAACCAAGAAGTTTATTACAATGAAAAGTGTAGTCATCTGGCTCAGAACAAATCCTCTTTATGCGTAAAAATTGACTGTAGGCAATAGATGATTTTAGGCGAAGAGGAGGGGCACTGTCAAAATTGAGAAAAGAATGGCTGTCAGTAGGTTTAGTGTAAAGGGAGGTTGAGATGCGGTGGTTAGATTCACTCGCAGTCAAACTTAAAGAATATTTTAAAGATAAGGATTCATGCGCTGTACTCTCATTGCCAGTAATTTCCCATCCCTTAATAAAAGGCGCATATCTGAACTCAGACACATAATCAAACACAAAACCCACATATTCGGACTT
>NW_022692415.1:0-821 GCF_011630105.1 Anneissia japonica
ATATATGTTATGGTAATGATAATAACAGCATATGGCAATTGCATATAACTAGGTTATCATAGTTTGTGTACAGGTCGGTTATTATTATATTAATATGTATGCTAAAAAGCTAAAATAATGGAAAATGGCAGCCATTTTAAATTGTAATAGCTCAAAAATGTGTACAACATTTAGTTAACTGTTGCTGTCATTGTTATGAGTGGATTTCCAATTGAATACTGCATTTTAATGACATAAATTTACAATATTAGTGACAATTTTAGGAAAAAATGGCGGCCATTTTGAAACAGCTGGCAGAGACCCCCCCTTACGTATGAAAAAAAAAATGTTGCACATACTTTTTTGATTTATCTATGTCTATTCTACATCATATCCAATTTTTAAAAAATATAGCAAAAAAAATGCAACCAACCAAAGTTTGCTGGACTAACAGGTGGATATTGTTTTGTATCATTTCAATGAAGATACTGAGTAGGCTACAACATAGGACTATACATACACCCCCTCTTCGGCACTGCTTGTAGAGTCACCGCTGGTTTCAGGGCAAGCCTATTCAGTAGTTTTTTTTTATTGACATGGTTACTAATTATGAACTGAGCATGTGCAGTAAGCATTCGCTTGGCTGCAACAGTATTCGGTTGACTTTGTTTGCATAACAAAAGTAGGCAGCTCTCATCGAATCGTCGGGATGGGAGAACAAAGGAAATCTCGGATCGTTTCCAATCTCCGTGAATAGTTGTCTCAGCCAAAACCAAGATAACAAATGTATTTTCCATTGGTCTGAGGGCGCCTTTGGTGTGTTGGGTCACTTGACCGATTCC
>NW_022692416.1:0-1473 GCF_011630105.1 Anneissia japonica
CCAATTTCCAACACACTGTTGTCTGGTTTGAGGTACACGTTAATTTTCAGCAGTACATTTTCTGAGTACTCTTTCATCTCTTCGTTACTCATGTATTCCCCTGTATAAGAACTCTTCCATCCTCCACCTTCTATGTCATTTTTACTCTGAGAGGCGACACAATGCCAGAGCTCTTCGTCCAACAGTGGTGTCTGAGTGGAATCCTCTACGCCAGTGGGGAAAAGAAACAGCCACAGTACAAAGACTACAATCGGACACACTAGCAGTAGTGTACAACAAAGCTTTATTACAGCCAACAAAACAACGGTCCGATCAATCCAAGATGGAGTATCGAGAGAACGCCCATAGAGGACGCCTAATCAAATCACAGTGTGTTAACACTGGCGTGACTTCTCTTGTTCTTTTATTTATTCCTTTATTACGCCTTTTTTTAAAACTAAAAATTAACACAAAAAAAAACAGCAAGACAACACTTGTCAGTTTCATGCTGTGCATATTGACACAGTAACACTAGGAGGCAAACATACTATCTATAAAACTCAGTGCTACATTTAAGATCATTACAGATTAGAACGTGTCAATCACAATAGTACAAGCGTGATTATAACCTCCGGACATTAAGTAGAGCATAATAAATATGAGTTGTTGACAACAAAGTGATTATGAACAAACTCAAACAGACAGTATTAAATCGAAGATAAACCTAAACCTATAAGAATTCAAGCATGTACTAATACTACTGATCCATAACATAGTCAGAGAATCGTTCAGGACGTCTCCTTCGACGTGTCGAACGGCGTAGAAGGGGCTTTGCAGGATGATCTTGAGACGTCAACTGGAGGAACAGCGAGTGCCTCTGGTACGGCAGGTGGAGTGGGTGGTGACGGATCAGCTACAGGAGGGCATTAATACTCATCATCTGATGTATCACTGTGAGTCCTTCGTGGTGGAGTTGCTGCATCCCTACCCTTGGGGACACTGAAGCACTCAGACTTTTTGACACGATAACTAGTGCTTCTCAACTGAGAGCCAGAAAACTTACGAACTGTGCACTAGGCTCCATCAACAGATACAACAAGGTAACGATCTCGTGCAGAGGTCTTGTTACGATCTCCCCAAATGTAAACCAAATCCCCGATGTTAACGGAAGTATCAGGTGCCACATCGGCTGTCGGGGCTTTAGGTTTTTCGCCGTAGCGGTGGTTGTTGGTTCGAAGGTTGTGCTGGTCAATAATCAACTTTTGATCTGAGACAGGGATTTGGACATGCGAGAACTGATCCCGCTGTGTCCACATTTCACGTGACGATAAACCTCGAGTGCGGATACAAGAGTTGAGACGGGCAGTAGCAATAGACAGTACTGTAGGTGAAACAGGTCCACCACTAGGCTCTTGGCGAAGTAACTCATCACTCCTTTCTCTCCCACTGGGTTTTTGTTGATATTCTTAACTCTGCCCATCTCAACTACAAGTC
>NW_022692417.1:0-2135 GCF_011630105.1 Anneissia japonica
AATGGTCCTCATATCCATACCTTACTCCAGACTGTCACCAAAAGTTAATCATTTTTTTATTGGATTATACCTAACACTCCCTGTAATTTTAAGTTATGTCTGTGCAGCTGTTTTTGAGATATGTCGTACACAAAAAAAACCACACGAAAACACTAACACACACACACACGCACAAACTTATATGACTGAAAACATATATTTTGGTGGAGATGATGATAATAATAATAATAATGATAATAATAATAATGATAATAATAACAATGATAATATTATTATTATTATAATTATTATTATTATTATTATTATAGCAGTAGTATTAGACATCAACGATAATAATAATAATAATAATAATAATATAATAATAATAAATAATAATAATCATAAAAATAATAATAATAAGAATAATAATAGCACTCAGTAGAGAGCATATCTCCGCCCATCATCAATCTCTTTCTATAAAACAAATCCTTAAAAAAAAAAATTAGACTAACACGAAAGTTTCATTTAGATGAGTTGTCCCTACTCCGGATTGTGACAAAAATTTAATCATTTTTTTACTGTACCTTGACCAACTCTTATACAATGTTTAAATTATACCCATTGATTTTTTAAAGAGATGTTTAAGTCTGGGACTTCAACAATTTAAATGACCCCTTAAATTTACACCCTTAACTATATCATCCCCAACACATAATGATTTTTCTTCCTTGTAACTTTCATTCAGGTTGATTGACCTGTTTTGGAAATATCTGGTGTAGATTGTTTGCCCTTAAATCACTTTAATTGGTCCTCACATGCACCCCACCCTAGATTGATACTAAATATTAGGAGGCCCATCCTTGATATGGTCTATTCTTCGGCAAAGCATGGAAAAGTTCCTAGCATGGGAAGTGACCAAAGTGCCGGCCGGAAAAACCCAGTGCACAAAGATAGGGAAAATGACAACAGAAACAATTGCTTTTCCAGTAACTGCTGGGAAAAGCCAATAATAATACTGATAAAAATTATAATAATAGAAAATATAGATAACGTGACTGAAATGCACTGATATTTGTATCAGGTTTGTTTATTTGGTGTTTATGGTCGATTTAACCATAACAAATATTTTTATTAAAACACATTTGAAAAAAAACAACTTTAATTTATGTTTCCTGATGGTCATCGCAAGATTGTACTAATTTATGTCACCGACAGATTGAATTATGTACATAATTTGGCCCATGTTGAGAATGGAGGCTCTATATTGAAGGATGGCAAATGTTAAGCAAATTTAAATGATGTTTCTCCTTGTAAAATATGGAAACTGAAAACAAGCAATTCATTTATTGAAAATAATGCATTATTGTATTTGGATAAATATATCAGTTAAAAAAAAATATCCTTGTTTTTTTAGGATTATATAGATCAACAAGATATAGATGTAATAGTGCGGGGAGGAGTGGAAATAAGCAATGGTTCTTATATAAAACAAATAGACACAAAAAATGATTATTATCCGGTAAGTATTGGAATGTGTTTATAAGACTGAAAAAAGTTTTTGAAAATGAAAGATCATTTATAACTCGGAGGTGGTCCAGTGGTTGCATCTAAAATTACCCGATGATCTTTCAAGGTCCCTGACAAATGGGCCAAATTTTCCGACGGAGCCAATTCTCAGTCTTAGTAAATTTTAAGAATAGGCAACTCGGATGGCCGGAAATGTTACACTTAGACTGTAAAATACTTTCTTAAAGCAGTTTTCCATCACAAAGTAATTGGCTTCTCCCCCAATTAGTGCTGTGCCCCTGGCCCCCTCTGTTGGCACCGCTACTGAGCTGGTCTTGTATAGATATATATGTAGACAATTAATCAGGATGAAAGAATGCATTATATGAAGCAGAAATCTAAATCATAACAATGAAATTGCAGAAATATATAAATACAATAAATAAACAAATCTTTAAAAAATATATAAATAAAATAAGAGAGAAATGTAAAATGGATTGGTTTTTTTTGGTTTTTTTTTTGCAGTTGACTATTAACGTAGTTAGAGATTTCTCATCTGTTATCACCCCACCCCCTATAAAATGGTGGATCATACTTCTAGCTGTGATTGGTGGCCTGCTGGTTCTTATTTTAATTGTTCTCTGCTTGTG
>NW_022692418.1:0-731 GCF_011630105.1 Anneissia japonica
CCACCGTGCCACGATATTAAACAGAAGGTGACATTATTAGCGTGGGTGTCACAGTTAGCCCTCGGACATAGCGGCCTCAATTGGTACTCTATCTCTGTGTATATAATTTGTATACTGTAAATATGGTAAGTACAATTGATTAAATCTCCATTGATGAGTATATTTGTATATGTATGTATATTTATGACAGTATGTGAAGCAAAGAAAATTACAGAAAGGGATGCTGTAATTAATGGAAGAGCGTATTACACAATCAGCGGCTGGTTTAAACTGATCAGAATTAATATCCAAAACCTTGAGGACACCACTATGCAAATTTCCTTGCACTATATGGAACATCAATTAATTACCATTTTGAATATTCAGCACTTAGTAGCCATTAATTCAGATTTACCAACCAAAAATACTGAATAAAAAAAATTTCCAATTATTTCTTATATACTTAAAATTTGAGCTGTGGAGAAAACAACTATAACATTTAAAGATATACTGTCTGTTATAATATCAAATTAAAACGTTGAATGCTAAAGAGAATTAAAAAAAAAACAAAAAAAAACATTCAGTTTTTGCAGGTATAGATTAATAAGTCTCATTAATGTTCTACAAAGAATATATGAACATTAAGCCTATGTATTATTTAACTGGTGAGAAAATACTTCTTTTATCTTTTTCAATTTAAAATAATAAAAATTAACTTTATCTAAAAATAACTTCAGTTAAATATATACAAA
>NW_022692419.1:0-905 GCF_011630105.1 Anneissia japonica
TGTATAAGAAATCAAACAAGGTTTATTTATATGCCTCAGAATAAAATATTTATTGTAGGCCTACGAGTACTTTCGACCAGGTCACCATCAGGTACTGATTGAAACATAGTAAGGGATATCAGTTATGAAACAAAAGAACTAAACATAAACTTACATCCAAAAATCAGCACTAACAAGTACCAACACGGCCTCAGCCAACTCGTATACTTCCTTAAATGCAATAAGGAAGTGCTTGCAAAATAGCGCGAATCAGAGACAATTAATGTGTATTGTTGCGTACAATGGTAACGGTATACAATAGCTGAATTAGAGAAGAAATTCCAATAAAAGAAACAATGTACAAATATATCTGAAAAACGTTCTGCTTACTTTGAAGCAAAAAAAAAAAAAAAAAGAAAAGAAAGATAGGTACGTACGAATAGCCTAAAAATACAAGAAATAGATATGTAAACGTGTAAACGAAATGTTAAATTATAAACGAAACAATACGCAGCAATGCATATTTTAAAAATTAAGTTACCTTGAAAGTACATATTGCATAAGAAAATACAACGAAAAATATTAATAAATAGATAAATCATATGATAATAGCTTTATTATTATTATTATTGTTATTATTATTATTATTATTATTATTGTTATTATTATTATTATTATTATTATTATTATTATTATTATAATGGTCACATTATTAAGAAGACACAACAACAGTAACGGTACTAACATTGTTTTTGTTCTGATATTTTTTTTTTTTTTTGCATATAATTATTTTCCTATCTTTTTGCACTGTTTTTCTGGCCGTCACTTTGGTCACTTCTCATGCTTAGGATTTTCCGTGCTTTGCCGAAGCATGGGCCATAGGCCTATATCAAGGATGTGCCTCCTAATATTTAGTGCCAATCTAT
>NW_022692420.1:0-666 GCF_011630105.1 Anneissia japonica
TCCGAATCTTATCCTCCAGATGTCCATTTCGAGGCAGGTTGGCATCGTTTGCAAAAGAGAGGCACTGGAGACAAAGTAAGCAAAAAGAAAACAAAATATTTAGTTTCCTTCGTCTTTTATTTATTTAAAATATTATGTTGTCTTATTTATTTGCTAACTAAACTTTTACACTTCTCTAATACAAAATAATTGTCCGGTTTGGTCGATGCGACGTACGTCCAAACGATCGTTATCCATTCTCTTCATGTTGGGCTCGAACCTGGCCAATACCAAAACGTGCACCGGATCGATAAGATAATTTTCTCCTTTGAAATTTATCGAACGATCCTTCAGATCGGTAATCAACTTGTAATTGAAAAACGAAGAGCCGTTAAGTTGTTTGCGGGAAAGATCAAACACGACGATCCCAGTTTCATTGCGATGCTTGCAAAAGACTCGTGCGAAAAGCCGGTAACTTGAACTGTTATGTATACGGCCGTCCATGACTGCTCGTACGTACTGTGCGAAGAAAGTCTTCCCGGCTCCGCCATATTCATCCACAACCAAGTGAATTTTTCGGTCGTGCACAGGGCCGGCCAACACCTCTTTCAAGCTCTCCTGGCACGGCCTCAACGCACACCGTTCGTGTCCGTTTCTCTGAATCTCCAATTCTCGGCGGTTTCCAAC
>NW_022692421.1:0-537 GCF_011630105.1 Anneissia japonica
TTAAATAGTTTTGCATTATGTGGCCGTTTGCTGTTTTTTGGGTTTTTCCCATTTGCCTTTTAAAATTTATATATTATTAAAGAATCTTTATTGAGATCCAGCGGGCCGCCACTAATGCACAGTAGAGATTGCATCTTTAGATCTCCGATCTTGTTCACAAATTCACGGACTAGTGCTGTCTCGTAAGAATTTCGTAGGACGCGTTAAGAATGACAAAATATTCTCTGTATCTACTGGAACCGAGCCACATAGCTTGTATTCCACTATTTGCATTCACACCTGGGCTGTGTATATATATTGCCTTGGTTTGGCTCTTTAATCATTAGTGGTCATGGGACTAGTTTAGGCCCTACCTAAGCTGGTCGAACGTTTCGTTTGGGTCTATACCCTAGCTGCACTGATGAGGCCTAGAAGGCCGAAACGGATCCGTCTGCAGATATTGGGATTCCTTCCAGTGGATGCTTAGTTTATTTTGTCATTATGATCGGATTTTCTCTACTGTTCCGTTTTAATTTTATATATATATATATATATATA
>NW_022692422.1:0-760 GCF_011630105.1 Anneissia japonica
AAACGGTCTATTATAAAGGCTGAATGGATATGCTATGCACAGATAAACAGTGATAAGGGAGCGCAATGAATGACCAAATGGTGGAGTATGGCAAAGCATTATATAGTTAAGAGGATTATCTAATAATGACACATCTTACACATAATATATTATAGTTAAAAATAATATAATTTTTGACCTTGATGGTAGACTGTTTAATTTAACTTCTGTGCAAAGAGAATCAATATACATTTCAATAGCAGGCTGTGAAGAGAAGTCTAAAAAATTACTCTGAAATCTGTTCTGTTGGCCACCACAAACAATTAACTAATGATACGTATGCTATTCATTATATACAATGTCCAGTCAGGAAAATATAAGCAATGTTATATTGATCACAGATTAATAATTTGTAAAAAGGAAAATTATAGGTCTAGTAAAAGGGATATGTATCATTCACTGAACATACAAAATATTTTAGATTCATATTCCTTGAGGAAAGATAAGATTTTAATATTGGATGTAGTTAAATTGTGGCTGTTGTTAAAGTGTAAAATATGTTGAAACTTGATGGTCAGACAAATATATGCAATAACGTACAGTACATTAAACTTTTATTAGGAACGCCACTTAAAACAAGTAATATATTTCCTCCACAAGCTTTTCATATACTACATATCACCTGACAAATTTATTTTAGTAATGAAAGCACGTGGAGTATAGAGGGTTAGAAAGAATACCTTAAGGCAAAAATTCTGCCCCTAAGGGGAAATTTTAAATT
>NW_022692423.1:0-926 GCF_011630105.1 Anneissia japonica
AATACTATGAATGATCATTACTCCTTCACCAACAGGCGTTTGTCAATGAAAGTTGATACATATATATTTCATATCAAAAGACAATGTGACATTAAGATGCGCACGTGCGTCATGACGTGCGCGTACGCATGAGTAACTCTTTTCAAACGCTCAAAATTCTTTTTTAACAAACTAAATTTGCGTATTTTGCCATTTTCAGCATTTAATTATTGTTCAATCTGCCACGCGCACACTTCTTCGTGGGTCAAAGTGCGGCGGATCACCTAACTCGTCCTCAGTGACGAGTTCAAATCTAGTTTTATTCTTCTTTCTTTCTCCCCTTTTCTGTTCGCACGATATCGATATCTCAAAAAACTGCCACGAGTTACGCACAATCGCAGTCAGCGAATATTTGGCTTGGTCTGGAATAGTCATGGTAAGCTTATCAACGCGCTTATATTATCTTAACCATTCGTCATTTCTAAATCATATTAGGTGAGCATAAGCTTCAGGGCAAGGTTGAATGTTATGTACCATAATTTTCCGTTCGCGGTTTTTATCTTGCACGTACGCGTGCGTCAACATTTATATATGCATAAAACCATGAATATTTTAAATCAGTTATAGCTCCTTAGGATGAAAGGTGACCCCCAATTTTTATTACATAATATGAAAGCACATGAGTTGTAGATACGATTTTTTACTTCATAATGGCTAATCGGACATTGTGACGTCATCATATTGCCATTTGAATTATAAAACTGAATTTTTATTTATGATGCCATTATGTTTATACTCGTTTGAACGTATCTCGCTTATTCTTGATTGATTGTCTCCCACCTGTGAGTACGTTATAGCTAAATCAATTCTCTTTAAGACGTGTCTCTTTATTTTTCATTTTGATCTCGTCATCATGGTCAAAAAGAATAAATTTTTGGAGCCCTTTT
>NW_022692424.1:0-509 GCF_011630105.1 Anneissia japonica
CGTCGTGACTTTGCTGTCATGTCGATGAAATCCGCACGTGTCGCCAGATCCTTGGTGAGGATGAAAACTTGGGTGAAGAAGACCGGAACCGAGGACGACCGAATGATGATGATGCAATACGAAAAAGCTTTGGCGAACGTCGACGAATTGCGTGAAGAAGACAGGAAATTGACCAGAGTGACGAACGCCATTCTCGGTAAACCGGAAAGGGAAGTGTCGGAAGAAGAGACGTGTTCGATATGTTGCCAAGATCCCATCGCAATCTTGACGAAACCGTGCGGTCACACGATGGCATGCGAGACGTGCGCGCATCTCACCACCAAGTGTTACGTGTGCAGAGCGCCCATAGTCATACGTGTCAGGAAAGAGGAACTTGGCAAAGGAAAATAAAAACGATGACGTACGATTTATGAAGACTTTAAAAGAACTATCATTCACATATTTACATATTCACACAAGGAAAAAAAGATGACGACGGTAAGGTTGTCGATGCGGCGTTTGTTGCTTGG
>NW_022692425.1:0-657 GCF_011630105.1 Anneissia japonica
TTAATGCATCACTTCATATGTTTTATTTAACTAAAGAACATGAAAAGATTACCTATACAACAAAGCTTTAGATTATAACGCGTGTTAAATAGACACAATCAATGTTGCTGTTGAATCAAATAATGAACAGACAGGAACTAACAAACCTCTCTTTACATTATAGTGGCCCTCAAAAGGGCCGTTTGTTTTGAGCATTTGGGGGTTTTTGATGACATCATAGTCCATAGGAAGCCTACTTAATACTGAGGGTTCGTATAACTGAGGTACGTAAAAACAAGATTCTACTGTAAATGAGGTAAAAAAACGCCAATATACAGTACTGGATTTGTTGGTTGGCTGTCCTTACCTTCCAGGACTGAGATTCTGGGTTGAAATCATACAAATGTCAAGATTTTCTCAAGACTAAACAGAAAAACACAATTTCTGTTATAAATTTCTCAAGGATTTGAACCAAGGACATTTTGGTTTGGAAGACAAGTACATCTAACCAACAAGGCCGGTCCACTTTATTATAATAAAGTAACTTAATGGTCCATTCTAATGTATTCATAATAAAGTAATTCAATGGTTCATTTGAATATATTTATAATACTTTATTTAGCAAATAACTCAATGTTGTTGGAAATTTGCATGCTTTATTGCATTTTTGAACATAAA
>NW_022692426.1:0-1226 GCF_011630105.1 Anneissia japonica
TCGTTTCGTCTTGTTGTTGAATGCCTGGGCTTTGGTGATGATAGACCAAGAGATGGTGAATGGTTATATATTATATATATATTATATACACACGTAGGCCTATATCTTGATATAAGGGGAGGCGGTCGAAACATCTGTGAAAGGGTTTTTTTAAATCTGTGCTAACCATAACACAGTGAGTGGTTAGTAATCGGTCCGCAAAGTTCGAACCACCAATCAAAACTATGCCATGACTGAAGCCTTTATTTGCATACATCACACTATATAAATAAGAGTTTGAGATGGGAATGCATATGGCTTTAGTTGATAGGAGAGCATTAGTGAACATGGAGGAATAAGAAAAGACTAAGCTATGTAGGCTCGAAAGTACAGATATACAGTATACCAGTTGTTAAAAACATTTTACATTCTCAATATTGCTACAGTACCTCCCTGTATTTTTGTGTGTTCTTATGGATGCATTTTAAATGATGACCACACATACGCATATACCTGTATATATATATACAGTATATAGGTTTTGTGGTTGATGTGAGTAACCAGGGGTATGTGTGCTGGCAGAGTAGTGTAGTTAGTATTGAGTTTTACGAGTGAGCAGTAGTATTAATAAATAGTGTATTTTATATTGGATTCCATATAATTTGTTGCTTGCTGTTTCATTTTGTAGCTGAAAGAACCTGGGTGGAGATTATTATTATTATTATAGAGCTACATATATATATATATACAGTATGTCCATATATCCAGTTAATGTTTCCCACAGCAGCACTTTCCTGTACTCTCTGGACAACCGAAAAGAACCTCTGAGGCGTATTAGGTGACCAATATTTCTTTTTCTCTTATTTTTATTTATTATTTTTTTTTTTTATCTTCCTTGTAAGGTGTACATCACCCTGAAACTAAAAAGAAAGCACAATCTTTCTTTCACTTCTTGTACTCTACTAACTAAACTGAGCCTCTGCTATCAAATGAATTCCTTCGCATACAGCTGCTGTAGCCTTATATGCGGCGATGTATGCAAAATAGGCTCAAGATTGGACTTCACCCATTACCTTCATTTGCGTTGGTCGTCAATTTCTAATTTCCCACCAAAAGATTTTTCCCTCAAAATCTATGTGGACCGATAGGTAAGCACTCACTGTGCTGTAATTGGTTGTTTACTAGCCTGGGTTCCAGGCCCTAATTTTAGGTTACTCACTCTTTATTGCACTTAGTGCGCACCATAC
>NW_022692427.1:0-593 GCF_011630105.1 Anneissia japonica
CGCACGTGGATTCGACTCGGACGTGCATCGTCTCGATCTTAATCGATTATGGGTGAGAGTAAGGTTGATCTCCTGACGCCGTTTACTAATATCTCGTCGAAAATTCTGTCGACTTCACCGGCGGAGCGCGAACGTTGCTGCGTCGGTCGGTCTTCGTTCGAATGCAGAGTCGGCTGGCTTCCTCGGTTCGAGATCGGAGAGAGTATGCTCTATCTCCGTATGCCGTTGATTAATATCTCCTCGAAAATTCGGTTGACCTCCAGCGAACGTTGCTTCGGTCGACGATCGCGGTCTCCGTTGAGATCCAACGGCTGCAGCACGCTCCCGTTCGCACGAAGTGGCGAGATGGCGGGCACGCGAGAGTCGAGTTTCACGGCCAGGCGTCCTTGGTCGGTCCTTCGATGATCGGGAAACCATCTCGAGATCGTGCGAAGCTCCTTATCGTTGTAAGCGACGAAGTGAACCGTGGAAGCTCGGACGTCCACCATATCCAGCGCCGACCGAACGAACGACATAGGTCGGGTCCCTTGACTAGGATCTGCAGGTGATCCACTATCGCCGTGCCGTCGTCCTCCGTGCGATATCTGACGTCA
>NW_022692428.1:0-2572 GCF_011630105.1 Anneissia japonica
TAATGGTATAGGCCTATAACTATTATATATTTCTATAAATTAATCAACAAATATCTCATTAATCATACTATCGCAAATAGGCCTATTGAAGTATTATTGAAGTATTATTAATTCTTTATTAAAGCATTATTCGAGCACCTCAGGTTCATTATTATTATTATTATTATTATAATTATTATTATTTTATGTATTATTTATCAACCATACTAACATTGAAAATATGAATTATGTGGATAAAATTATCATAGAAATTAAACTTATAATTTATAAGATTATTTTTTTAAAACAGCAGAATAAAATAGATAACACCATTATTTAAAAAAAAAAAAGTTGATTTAATATATGCTGATTCATCTCATTAATTTTCTCAACAATTTTTATTCATTTCGAGAACAGCTGTTGTTATTATATTATTATTATTACTACTACAATTTTATTTTAAATTTTTGTTGTTTTATTTTTTGTTTTACGTATGGGCCTAGATATAGGCTATATTTAATAATTAGAAATAATTATAATTTAATTGTAAAACATATAGAAATGTTAACAATATTATAGGCTAGACCTAACCAATTATTGATACCATAGTCTATAGATAAAAACATCCATTTGATAATTAAACAGCAGCTTTTTGAGTGGCAGTGCCGATAGAAAACTGCAGCGCTTTGGCACTGCGGCAGTGCCGATAGAAAATCGGAACTTTTTTTCGCACTGCGGCAATAATGCCGATAGAAAATAACAGCTTTTTTCGCACTGCGGCAGTGCCAATGGAAAACAGCAGCTTTTTGGCACTGCGGCAGTGCCGATAGAAAACAGCAGCTTTTTTCGCACTGCGGCAGTGCCGATAGCCTCAGCCACCGGTAAATAAATTCTTAATTATTCACTGTAGGCCTAGGCTTACATATTTTCCCCTTTTTGTTATTGACGTATCCAGCTGTTATATGACTACGTTCTTCTCATTAGCGGCTGCTGTGTATTCGGTGGCCTCTTTGGCGTTCCATACATTTGGCGCGGCGGGCGAAATGACTGGCCGCCGAAATGATCGAACACCTCAAGGACTACCGACTCGTGGAAAAGGCGTAGGACCAAAAATAGGCATAATTGGCCTATTTGATGTGAAGTAAAACATCTGGCCTAGGTAGCCTATGATAGTATGTTTAATACATAACCTAAAGTACTTAGGCCTAGCCTAGCTCAAGTATTTTGTTTTGAAAAGGTCTCGCCCGTCGCCGCACGCCCCACAATTTCGGCACGCGACGAACTGTTAGAGCATAGGCCTAGGCTAAACCAAACATTACAGACTTTAAAGTTGCTAATATTTGTCTATAATCAACATCAAGGTGCATGACAATAACCTTATACATAAAAATTACTTCTCCTACTAGGCCTAGGCCTAGGCCTTCCTCCAAACATTCTAACCTCCGAGCCTGAATAGTGTAAACGGGACAGCAGTTCCACCAAATTTTTGGTTCCATTATTTATTGGCCAGTGTGACGCTCGCCCGCCGCGATTTTTTTTCCGTACGAAACATTTGCATGAAACTTCACTCGGGCCAACTCGGATTGACACGAGTGAGTACGATACGAGGAACAAGAGCAGACACTTCGCAATGTCGTGACGCTCGAGTTTTACTATTATATTTACTATATTATTATTATCTTTCTATGTTTACCTACGGTGGGCCTATTAAATCTCACGGATTTATGGGATGTACGTGTGTAACTAACTGTGACCTTCTTGGATGTTATTAAATGTTAGTATATTGTCTACAACAACAACAGAGTACCTCCTGTTATAAAGTGTAGATAGGTGCAGTAATACCAAAGGCTGGAGAGAAAGAGGATAAACTATAGGCCTAACTACAGGCTGAGGTCTTACCTAGGCCCCTCCTTATATAGGCCTGTGGTCATAGGCTGACACCAACAGTCACGCTTCATGGACTGAAATTTTTGGGGGGAAAATGGGACAAAATTGAAGCATGAAATGAAAAATAGAGCGCATAAGCGAAATATTATTAAATAAATAATATACCATTCCGGCGTTATTGAACTTGTGCAAACTATCATTGTAATGTAATTATGTTAAATAATAATAATAATAATAATAATAATAATAATAATAATAATCATTTCAGCATTAATTACATTGGCTAAGTCTTGTAATGAAGAACCTACAGATACCGTAATATTTACTAGGCCTATAAACAATAATCGCCCAAGGGGAATATCTTTTGTGTTATTTCCCCTTTAACGTCGTTTTTTTAATTGTTCTCTAATTCCTCCATTGTCTAAGTTCCCCTTAAGGTAATAATAATAATAATAATAATTTCAGCATTAATTACCTTGGCCTAAGGCTTGAATGAAGAACCTCCCATAAATAATAACTAGCCCAAGGGGAACATCTTCTGTTATTTCCTCTTAACGTCGTTTTTTAAATTGTTCTCTAATTCTTCCATTGTCTGAGATCCCCTTAACGTACAGGTAATAATAATTAATAATAATAATAATAATAATAATAATAATAATAATAATAATAATCATTTCGACATTACATGTAATTGGTCTAGCCTTGT
>NW_022692429.1:0-343 GCF_011630105.1 Anneissia japonica
CATTGACACCAATCATGACCATGGTTGGTAATGCGTTTTGTAAGCCAGGACCCAATAGTATTTTGTTACGTTTCTTCATAGAGGGGAGTTCGTCCGAACCCCTTAAACCCCCTCCCCCCGGATCCGCCACTGCTTTCCATTGACACCAATCATGACTATGTTTTATGTGGTGCATCAGCCATCTTGAAATTCAAAATGGCGGCTGATGACTTTGGAAAAATAATGGCACCTAACTTTTTTGAATTCAGCGCAGTAAAAATGATAAAATTAGTCAATAAAATCTATTTTTGTTCAAAAATCTATCTGGATTACATAGAAAACTAGCTTATATACTCGTTCTTAT
>NW_022692429.1:446-762 GCF_011630105.1 Anneissia japonica
TTTTATATGTCTAGTTTGTTGCCTGTCTAGAAATTATGAGTTTAGACAGCAAAATCATATCTATAGCTTATTTAGTTTCAATTTTATGCACATTTTAGACAAATTTGGCGGCCATTTTGAAAAACGGTCGCCATTTGTATACAAGGAGTAAAATCAAGTGTCAACAGGGATTAGGGTGATCAGAAGGAAATAATTAGGATATCTGGCTATGTGGATTGCTTCTAACATTCCACTCCCCTAACTCATTTTTTTCAGATTTTTTTTTCTAGTCTAATAAAAACTCCCCCAGTATTTTTCAACCTCCACACAAATTTGA
>NW_022692430.1:0-584 GCF_011630105.1 Anneissia japonica
TGTTGAATTAAGAAGAAAAAATTACTACTGCAGTCTTAGTCAACACATGACATATAATGAACATTCTAAGAAAGTTTAGTGGTAACATACAATTTTCGAAACAATAGTTAAGTACAAAGCAAGTCGGCACACTATAAATTCTGAATGGTAGATATGCATCTTGAGTATATTTCCCGCACGATTAAAATCGTAACGGTACTGGTTTGGTCTACAGGAGCTCGTGCTTCGTACAGGTCATTCCATTCGTAGAAAAAGCCTTTTTATTGGAGAAAGCTTACCTGTCGTTAGTCATATTAGCCTAGGTCAATACTAACTCAGGCTATGTAAAATTGATTATAATATTGAAAAATATTCATCTTATTCTTGTAGTAGTAACACTATGCCCATGTTTTAAATATTGTTATTTATTCTTTAACGTTATTATATATATTATTTATATTTAAATTTAACTTATTGTTTAAGTATGAATTACTACGTCCGTGTTAAATTAAATCTTATCTATTAAAATTGTATATTTAAATAATATAGTAATAGGCATATCCGAGGCCTAGCCTAGGCCTAAACCAGTGACTATGTGTATAGTG
>NW_022692431.1:0-650 GCF_011630105.1 Anneissia japonica
TACTGTAGAGCAGAGGTATATTTCAGTTGGTACAAATGAGGTTATTGTCCCTGCTACAGTACTGAAATAAATTTATCTTTTTGTTGTACCGTAATTGATTTTCTGTCACACTCACAGTACAGTTTCATCTTGACGTTCACGACAGCAATCAAAGCAATTTGCGCCAAATTTTACATTCTCTTTTTGTAGGGACACTTATGAGAATTTTATACGACATTTATGACAGAATGAAGTCTAATATTTTCACTTCAGAGAAACCGTAATACATATGCTACCAATTTTTTATTTATTTTTTTAAAAAGAAAATGACATAAACTTCTTTTCATACACAGTACTGTACAACAAAATCTGGCATAGGTCACGCATACAGTACACCGATAATAATGGTGGTGCTTACCAAGGTATACCTAGCAATGGGGAACATTGTTGGGGGAGATCATGCTTGGTTCTGGGCTAGTGGTATTAACCTCTATTTTTGAGCAAATGATTATTCTATACGCATGTGTTATTTCTAAATTTCCAAGTATGACATTTAACTACACAGATGAAGACCCAAGAGAAGGGCAAACGGCACGCTCGACAGTGGTTATGGTGGTGGAACAAGTCTTCTTGGATAATGAACCGTATAAACCGTAGGCCCAGTGTACAAA
>NW_022692432.1:0-1949 GCF_011630105.1 Anneissia japonica
ATAATACTGTCCTTGTGTGCTCTCAGCACGTCCATCACACTCTCACATGTGATACGATAGTTACCATCAATACCAGTCACCTATAAAGAGTTCAATTTATATATGTAAAGGTAATTTAAGGTAGGCAAGCAATTTAAATTGCAACTTTTGGAAGTGCTGAAATAATAGTTGTTTGAAATACAGGTCCCTCTCCAATTAAAGACCACTTTTGGGACTGGGGTTTCCATGGTCTTTAGCAACTTCAAAGATAAAAGACAAATGTTAATATGGGACTACAGACATGTGGTTTTAAATTGGAAGTGGTCCTTAATTAGAGGGGTTTTTAATTAGAGGGAGACTGTATGTGTAAAATGCTAAACTACATAATACACCTTTAAGATTCTCCTATTATTATTACTATAATAATTAACATCCAATAACAAAATGCTAAAGAGTCAAAATTGAACAAGATTACCTCCATGGCATTGATAAGCATTCGTGTTAAACGGAATGGAATTTTCTCTGGGAATTTTTCTCTCGTCATGGCAACCTCAAAACAATCACCAAAGTCGATGTGTAGGATCTTGCCTGTTAGTCGATCCAACATAAGATTTGACGGATGTCTAAACAAACAACACATAGGTAATGATTACAAATTATTATTTATACATATCAACAAATATTTAAAAAAAACAACAATTCCGTAAATGAAGAATTTTTTTATGGAGATTTCCTCACCTGTCTCCTAGCCCCAGAACATAGCCAACCATTGACATGACAGCCAAGGATCGGGTGTAGTTTGTTCGACGATCAAACCAGACCTAGTAAAGAAATCAAAAGTCATCTTATAAGTATGATGACACAGCCATCAATTTAAATTTATCCTTAAATATAATAAATAATAATTACTAAATTGTTATGATAAATATGTACAATATACAAACTTCCTTTATTCTCAAAATGTCATAAAAGTACATTTTGAGATTGCATTATTTGATTTGGATTGAATATATTGATTCTTCACACAATAATATATACATAATACTCAGGAACACGAATCAAATGAAACGGAACTTGAGAAACATTGTCGTAAAACAAATAACATGTTCAAGAGTACAGAGGTCATCATTAAAATACCTTTTAAGACATGACCACCTATGAAATTCAACTGTATTCAAATAGGAGGCCAGATTGAAAGAAAGAGGAAGAAATATATATGTACATACAAAAAAAAAATAATTAAATAAATAGTATTATAATAATATTTAATACGTTTGAATAAGTTTACCTCAGAACTTGGGCTTTTCAGCCACAATAGTTTGGCTAAGTCATCTCCTTGAGTGTGCTCAAGAGCATGCTCGAACACCTCCACCTTCTGCATCAAGGTAAGGTGCTCATAATCTGGTGCCATCTACATAAGCAAAATAACATCAATTACATTAGACAGTGCCCTTTATTGTCCATGATCATGGGCATGGAGGAAAATGAGAATGGAAGTGTGGATGGAGGATGTTAGGGCCCTGGACAGAGAGTTCCATTGTTTTTAGGGGGGTGTTCAACCTTAAGCGAGAATTAGTGTCGATCAGATTATTCTGTTAAATGACCACACAATAAACGTAGCCAAACTAAAACTGTTTCTATAATTCATTATCACATAGGACCATCATAAATAATTTACGATCAAAGTGAAAATATATAATATTGATATAAATTTGACAATGGAGTCATGACTGGATTTGAACCGAGAACCTGTAATCTATCATGGTCCAGTGCACCCGTTGGTATGTACCATCTCTGACTTACCCTCAGCATTATCCTATGCTCAATGTTCAGCAGTATTTTTTTCTTGTCCCGGTAATCCCTAATGAGAGCGTGTAGCGTATCACAATGTGGGACCCATCCAATTAAACCGGAATTTGTTGACAATGGAATGATGGAGTATCGTTGAATACTGTAAGACAATCAGAATA
>NW_022692433.1:0-1295 GCF_011630105.1 Anneissia japonica
TTCGGGTAAAAATATGTGTAATTTGTCTTAACTTTAGGACATACTGGATTGATTGCAGCATCCAAGGCCAGGCATAGTTAATGAAATAAGATGAAAAAACTTAAAGTTATTTTTTCACTTTAAATTCAAAATAAGTTTTTATTAAATTTTTTGGCTTGGCATTATTATTATTGAAAAATGTGACCTAAGCTGAAAAGAACTTATGAATTTTTTTTGTTAAGCTGGTTTGAAGTCCCCAAGTTTTATATGGCAAAGTGTATTATAACAACATGGCCGTTCCGTGGCAAAACAACGTAATTTGAAATTTTCACTTTTGGAGAAAAATAGAGTTAAAGTTTGCATGTTTGTAACTTGGTAATAAATTGTCGTACCCTTCTGAAGGTTTGCAGGATTGTATATCTATAGACATTGTGATTATATGTAAAATTTTAATTACGACCATTTGTTTATTGCAAAGTTATTAGCGATATTCACAGATACATTGTTTTGCCTCGGAAACATGTCAGGCTTGGTTTTAAGTGTGACATATTTTTTGGAATTTATCACGTTTGGGGCAATCACATGCATTATCTAGCTTGTTCATACGTCGCTGTTAAGATTATTAATATGAAAACACCAATAAACAGTTGATTTTGCCTTGCCAAACTCAGTCAGCTAAAAACAAATTTTGAATATCATTCCGAGGCAAAACAACGTATCTACATCGTAGATACGTTGTTTTGCCTTGTAATCTTGCAGTTACGTTGTTTTTTCCATGGAAAATCACTAGATTTTAAGTTTTGTACTTAAAGATAGGTGGTGCTATCTCCGAAACGACTCATTTTGGAGACCTGAAATTTTCACAGGCAATTCAGAAGTGTTTAATGTACCCAAATTATATTATCTCGAAATCGACAAAAATTTCAGTTACGCTGTTTTGCCTCGCGATGGCCAAATCTACCCCCATGTATACTCAATTATAAATTTAAGGATTCAAAACCGAAATCGTGGTATGAAATTTTCTTTTATCTATATAGGTATGCACCAATTTTATCAGGTCTATTTTGGAACAGCACCACTAATGTCGCGCAACTTTGGGGGACATAAATCCAGCCGGAGCACCTTGTTGTTCGCAAATTTTTTTTTCCCGAACACAATGCCTTCTGTTGAGTACTTTGATTAAAATGTCCTCCAGTGGCAGTTGCCAGAATTTTTCATTTTAAATTTAGCTAAAATGGTGTATACAATGGTTTTATATGTGTATTCTTACTTTCAGTGATGGCTCTATCTTGCAAGCCTTTTCCCAAATGTAGTTT
>NW_022692434.1:0-968 GCF_011630105.1 Anneissia japonica
CTCTTTCAGGATAGGAAGGGCAACCAAACTACATAGCCTAGGCGCTGCCGAGAACGAAATTATGATTTCTGGCAGATGGTCGAGCAACGCTTTCAAACAGTACATCAGACCAGGTCATTTTACCCTTAACAATAGCTAAAGTTCTACCCTCTAGCTTGGCTCGTCTCCGAGCTCTTTTCATCACAATTGTTTGTTTCTATTACTCATTTTCTCATGTGTCAGCGCATACTGTACATGCTGTGTATTTCTTTGAATATATATTTATTCTATGGCATTATTAGCGCAAGCAACGTCCCGTCCACATTGGAAATGAACTATAAAACAATATCAATAAATAATTAATGTGTATTAACTAATATTAATAATGGAGGATTTTTTGTTTAATATTGTAATTGTAAAATTAATAATTTATCTTAATGATGATGTAAGTTTATTTTTAATCATTTGATGTTTTTTATGTGTCTTGGTTTCCATCTTGTACATTTCAAAACTTTATGAATGTATAACTATTATAAGTACATCCTTCTGGGGATTACAGTGGATATCAGCGCATGATGTACCACATGTTAACTGGGTGTGTGTTTCTTCACAATCAGCGCATGCTGTACCGCATGTCATTAGGTCTGCAGTGGTTTTCTTAGAGTAGGCATTATACTGGATATGAGCGCATGCTGTACCACATGTAGTATTACAAATAGATAGTAATGTATATGATTTCTTTGCATTTTACTCAGGATATCAGCGTATGCTGTATCACATGTTATATACAGTGTTTCTTCTTAAGAGTAGGAAAATGAACTATAGAACAAAACAAATAAGTTTTATTAATGTGTATTAACTAATATTAATAATGGAGGATTTTTTGTTTAATATTGTAATTGTAAAATTAATAATTTATCTTAGTGATGATGTAAGTGTATTTTTAATCATTTGATGTTTTTTATGTGTCTTGGTTTCCATCTTGTACA
>NW_022692435.1:0-1141 GCF_011630105.1 Anneissia japonica
ATCATCCACATGTCTACGGCCATACTACGTTGAAAACACCGGTTCTCGTCCGATCACCGAAGTTATGCAACGTCGGGCCCGGTTAGTACTTGGATGGGTGACCGCCTGGGAATACCGGCTGCTGTAGACTTTTTACATTTTCTCCCCCAAATCGATTGATGTTTACTTATTGTTCGTTAAAGATGTTTCTCTTTTTTTTCCTTTTTTTTTCTCTTAACAGTTTCATTATGTACGGTATTTTGGCATGTTATAATCGTCAACTTTTCACTAAAAGGAAAAGGACCTGGGCTTTGCACTGAGCAGTAGGGCCACAACAAGTGTATGGTGTAGCCTTATAATACAGTGTTCGGGTGGTGTCTTAACAAATGTAATGAAAACATATGCGATATTCTAGCTTACTGATTGGGGCGGATGCACGATTTTGAGGTAAGTGTGCGTGAAAGTCCACACGACCTCAGGCCCACCATAGTTAAGGCTGAGATGCAAACATTTTTAAAATATGGACCTCTTGAAGTGCCCGGAAATCGCACTCTTATGCCTTAAAAAATCATGCAGGTACTATGATTCGAGGGTCGTTTGAACAAAACGGCAGTCTTCTTCTGTCTAAAGCATCCTAGTTAATGCCGTACGGTAGTAAAATGGTTGGTTTATTGTTCAACACCGGTGTTTGTAAAAAATGTACTCGCGCAGCAGAGTGGTCAGGGGAGTTAGAGAAAATCACCACCAGACAAGCGCGCGTTGATATGAAACGTCATCAATCACAGAGCTTCAGGATTGGATAATTATGCTATATGCCGAGATTAACTATGAGTGGAAGTACCACTCAAATGTCTGCGGCCATACTACGTTGAAAACACCGGTTCTCGTCCGATCACCGAATTTAAGCAACGTCGAGCCCGGTTAGTACTTGGATGGGTGACCGCCTGGGAATACCGGGTGCTGTAGACTTTTTACATTCCCCCCCCCCCAAATTCTAAAGTAGGGGCGCGTGAGAGTCCACACGACCTTGGGCCTACTTAGTTGGGGATGAGGTGCAAACATTTTGAGAATATGGACCTCTAAGTGCTCGGAAATTGTACTCTCATACCTTAAAAATCATACAGGTATTATATGTTCATATCAACAATACGCAATTAATTCG
>NW_022692435.1:1170-1716 GCF_011630105.1 Anneissia japonica
GGTTCGAGGGTCGTTTGAACAAAACGGCAGTCTTCTTCTGTCTAAAGCATCTTGTTAGTGCCGTAGTAAAATGGTTGGTTTATTGTTCAACACTGGTGTTTGCAAAAAATGTAATCGCGCAGCAGAGTGGTCAGGGGAGTCAGAGGAAATCCCCGCTACACAAGCGTGCGTTGATATGAAACGTCATCAATCATAGCTTCAGGATTGGATAATTATGCTATATGCCGAGATTAACTATGAGTGGAAATACATGAGTGTAAATACCACTCACATGTCTACGGCCATACTACGTTGAAAACACCGGTTCTCGTCTGATCACCGAATTTAAGCAACGTCGGGCCCGGTTAGTACTTGGATGGGTGACCGCCTGGGCACTGTGGTTTCGAAGATATAAAATAACTAGCACGCCCTCATTTCTGAACCGGCGCGCGTGGAGTACATAAACGCGCAACAGTAACAGAACAAACCGCATTTAAAACCTGGTAGTCAAAAATAGAAATATACGTCATATTGACTAGCCAATAACGGCAAATAAAAAGGTGTTTT
>NW_022692436.1:0-178 GCF_011630105.1 Anneissia japonica
CCCATATTTAATTTCCATGTGACCCATATGCCAAATAACTGGGCATATACTTATGGGAATGCCCACATTTAATCCACATGGGTCCAATGTGCTAAATATCTGGGAAAATACATATTGGCATGCCCATATTTATCTACATGGGGCAGACATGCTAAAGACCTGGGTAGTTGAACATGGG
>NW_022692436.1:258-821 GCF_011630105.1 Anneissia japonica
GCATGCCCACATATAATATACATGGGACCCATATGTCAATTACCTGGGCAAGTAAATATGGGAGGCCCATATTTAATCTAAATGGAGCCCATATGCCAAATATATGGGAAGTTACATATGGGCATGCCATTATTTAATTTGCATGGGACCCATATGCCAAATAACTGGGCATATAATTATGGGAATGCCCACATTTAATCCACATGGGTCCAATGTGCTAAATATCTGGGAAAATACATATTGGCATGCCCATATTTATCTACATGGGGCAGACATGCTAAAGACCTGGGTAGTTGAACATGGGTATGCCCATATTAATTTCGCATTGGGCCCATGTGCCAAATATCTGGGAAAATAATTATGGGCATGCCCACGTATAATAAACATGGGATCCATATGTCAATTACCTGGGCAAGTAAATATGGGAGGCCCATATCTAATCTAAATGGAGCCCATTTGCCAAATATATGGGAAGTTACATATGGGCATGCCCTTATGTAATTTGCATGGGACCCATATGCCAAATAACTGGGCATATAATTATGGGAATGCCCACATTTAAT
>NW_022692437.1:0-808 GCF_011630105.1 Anneissia japonica
TGTCATTGTAGTGTGTATTAATTTCTGATTAATTATTTCAGTCATTGTTTGTTTTTTAGAGTGGTTGTCAGGATTGTGCTGTACAGGTCATTTGCCCTGAGGGATACAAGGTTGTGGTGAGTTACTTGCTTTGCCTCTTAATATACAGGTTGCCTAGAGCCCTATGAGGTTACAGTGAGTCAGTTACTTGATTTTAATTTACAATTTTCTGGTATGGGTAGCTATCTTATAAAATATTTCATTGTTCAACTTGTTAGCTTATGACTTAAACCCACTACCTACAGTAGTAAGCAGACAACATACCTCAACATTTGGCAGACTAGGGTGCATATCCTAGAAGGGGAACACCAAGAAGTCACAGAGGCACGCTGACATTTGGCAGACTAGGGTGCATATCCTAGAAGGGGAACACCAAGAAATCACAGAGGCACGCTGGCATTTGGCAGACTAGGGTGCATATCCCAGAAGGGGAACACCAAGAAGTCACAGAGGCATGCTGACATTTCCAGAAGTGTTTAAATGTATATGCTATTAGGTCTTACAAATCATTGGAAAATACCACATTGTTGAGAACTGTGGGCTTAAACCATGTTTACCTAGTAAGCTGTTGTTTAAACATGCGTATCTAGTAAGCTGTTTGTTAATATATGTCTACTTAATAAACAATAGGTAAATATAACAAAATGGTTAGGCATTTAAACAGATAATTGACTGGTTTGCCTGATTCACTCCTTTCATCTGCCGAATGTAGGACATAAACCACCCAGGACATAAACCACCCAGGACATAAACCACCCAATTGGAATAT
>NW_022692438.1:0-2170 GCF_011630105.1 Anneissia japonica
TACAACCGGTACTCTTTCTCTGTCCACAAACATTTGAATTTCTTATAATACACGACTCGTGTGCGCGTGCCTTTATTACAACTTAAGAAGTATGAAAAAAAAAAACGTGTGATAATAATATAAGATTGGTTTTCGGCACATGGCAAAGTAAATTTAAAATACATCAAAGACAATTGAGTTTTATTTTCAATGGAACATCACAGCGATTAATTTGATCGATGATGATTCATTTTATTATATTTTTATTTCCGGCAATTTAGAGGTACTATTTTCCCAATTTTTACCACCTCAGCCCTTAACTATGGTGTGGACTAATGGCTTTGAAATAGGTAGGCCTAAATTAAATACCTCAAAGACAATGTTTTTATTATTTATTTTCTAAAGTACATCACACATATTAATTAAATATCTATGGTGGCCGAAAACCGTTGGTAAAACATCATAAGAAATTTGTTGGCGCTTCATTTTGACTATAAATGGTGATGTGATGACGACGAATTTTACTATATGAAAGTGTCATTTCCGGTCATCTAGAACTACTATTTCCTAAAATTTTTGCTCACGAAATGTCCCGCTCAACTTTCGAAACAGATCTGCGCCCTTGTCAAAACCACGCTCCCACCCCGGCTTGGTGCTTCACAAATCGCATTATCAACCCCCCCCCCCGAATTGCTAAATCCTAGATCCGTCACTGCACGTCTTAACACTCATGCTTTCGATCCAAATGTAGATGATGATTGAATGGCTTGGTGGTTAAAATGCTTGCTTTCCAATAACAGGGTCCTGGGATTATTTCTCACAACTTCATTCCCTCATAATGAGACTTAGTTTAACTGTTCCCTGGTTTACGTAAGCATCTTGTGTGAAGAATTGTCTAATGAAGGATTTTGCTACTTCTATTTGGTATATCAAGCCTTGCATCCCCCCCCCCCCAACCTCCGCCCTCCCAAAAAAATAAATAAAATAAAGTAATATATAAAAAAAAATAAATAAAAAGGTAATCGATTTGAACGAAATAGAATTAAAAATGTCTGAAGTTCTGAAATAAAAGGGTACTGTACACAGTACGCCGAAAAATCAGCCGTATTTTGAGCTGTATTTTTTCATATTGCCACTGTCGTTTACAATGAATAGTGGCAATTGTGTTTCATTAGATCGGAATACAGTATGCTGAATACAATGATTTTAAACTCAAACCACCCAATAAATGAATACATTTTGTATTGCTGTCGGACTGTCTGCTATTATTTCTACACAATGTGAATCGACAGTTGCTCACACAGCCATATAACATAACAGCACAACTATTATTTATTTTGATAGTTCGAACAATTATTAATAACACTGTATTCGGCATACAACTGACATTATTGTTTATGTATGTTCACCAAGCTTTAATTAGGCTACTTTAGTATCGTATGTCATCGCGTGTCAAGCTTAGAGAAGTTCGTATTTCGAGGCTCCAGTTCATCAGCAAGCCGCATTATTCTGAAACAACTATACTATTTATTAAGGAGAGACAGCACATAATAGGCGTGTGTATCGACATTTATTGAGGCGATTTTGGTAAAAACCTGGAAATTTAATATATAAAACATCAAACTTCGTTAAACTGGTTACCAATAAATGGTATAGCACTACATAATTATGTTAAAGAGCATCTGTATAAATGTAAATGAAATTAGTATGCTTAGGATAAATCAATGACATTAATTTTATATACATATGATACAAACATTGATTAATTAAATGTGAAACATCTAAAAACTACATATGGTGAAGTAGTCAAAACAACACTGTAGCCTACACCAATCCGTTTTAGTATAAATGCTTGAAATAATGCACAATGTATTTTTAGTAATCTGACCGAAATTTAATTGCCAAATCCTTATCGAATCGCAAAACTCAATTTTGTTAAACATGTAAACACTATTTTAATATCATTCCGTATTGTATTGTTGTTTTCAAAAAGTATATTGTGTTTTGTTACGAATACTGGTACTGTTTTGTATAGGCCTATTTTATACATTGTCGGAAGTTGGTTGGTTATGTAACTATATTAATGGATAATGTGCTATATTACTTGCCGTTACATGAAACATTATACTGATCAATTTGTAAGTCATTTGAAAGGTTGAAAGACGTATACGTAAACGGCGTGTCATTTCTA
>NW_022692439.1:0-1229 GCF_011630105.1 Anneissia japonica
CAGGCATAGTAATCTGCAGATTCTTGATTAATACAAGACTAGACAGGTTGATTACTAATGCCGAATTGATTATTTATTATTATTATTATTATAATTATTATTATTAATAATTATTGTTATTATGTTACTAAAACCAACCTGTAGGCCTACCTTTAGGGAAACTTAGACAATCGAGGAATTAGAGAACAATTAAAAAATCGACGTTAAGGGGAAATAACAGAAAAGATATTCCCCCTGGTTGGTTATTAATTATAGGCCTAGTAAATAGTATACAAGGCTTAGGTCAAGGTAATTAATGCTGAAATTATTATTATTATTATTATTATTATTATTATTATTATTATTATTATTATTATTATTATTATTATTGTTATTATTATTATTATTATTATTATTATTATTATTATTATTATTATTATTATTATTATTGTTATTGTGTTACTAAAACCAACCTGTAGGCCTACCTTAAGGGGAACTTAGACAAAGGAGGAATAAAGAACAATTAAAAAATCGACGTTAAGGGATAACACAAGATATTCCCCCTGGGAGTTAGTATTTATAGGCCTAGTAAATAGTATGGTTCTTCATTAATGCTGAAATTATTATTATTATTATTATTATTATTATTATTATTATTATTATTATTATTATTTATTATTTAACATTAATTACATTACAAGGATAGTTTGGTCAAGTTCAATAGCGCCGCCGAATGGTATATTTTATTTATTTAATAATATTTCTCTAATGCACTCTATTTTTATTTCATGCTTTAATTTTTTTCCATTTTTTTTTCAAACTTTTAATCAACGTCTGTATGTAAAGCGTGACTGCTGGTGTCAGCCTAGACCCTAGGCCTATACTAGGTAGGACTTAACTTAGCCTGTAGTTATAGGCCCATCCTCTTTCTCTCTAGCCTCTGGTACCCTGGCAAAAATATCCTATAGGATCCTATAGGATGCTATAGGACAAAATCCTATAGGATCCTATAGGACAAATTCCTATAGGATTCTATAGGTTTTTCGCCAATAGGTTCCTATAGGATCCTATAGGATTCTAAAGTGGCCTATAGGATCCTATACGCCTATAGGGACCTATAGGATCCTATAGGCCCTAGGATCCTATAGGATCCTATAGGCCCCTATAGGATCCTATAGTGACCTATAGGATCCTATAGGATCCTAGCGCCTATAGGATCCTATAGGGACCTATAGGATCCTATAGGCCCC
>NW_022692440.1:0-1769 GCF_011630105.1 Anneissia japonica
AAAAAAAAAAAAAAAAAAAAAAAAAATTAAACACGCTTGGTTTATACAGTAAATTAGGTAATTAAATGCCAGTTAATACACTCCATGATATTGATGTTACAGTGGCCCTTTACTGTTTTATAGGATTAATTCCCAAAATTTACACCATTCATTTTGAAAAGAAGCTCCCTCTATACTTTGTAAAAGTAGCCTAAAAAAGAAGCCCATCTCGAAAAGAAGCCCATCCAAAATTTGCAAATTTTTTGGGCGAGTCAAAAGGCAGGGTCGCCGCTAACTACAGCCTTAACATCGGTACTGGTTTGAGCCGCGCCTTGCCCCGGGTTTGGTTGGTAGAACCAATTTTATTTCTACTCAGATAAGTACTTAAAAATGAAGGTCCAGTGTATACATCTGCCATGTGTGCACTTCAAAGACCCCATTCTTTCGGTAGAGTAGGGGGGTTACAGCAATGTCGTTGGGGAATGATGTAAACATGTAGCTAATATAAGCGCCTCTTTATAGCAGCTAGGTACAGTAGCCAAGGACCACACTCATACACAATTCAGCAATGACACTGCAAGTTATGGGTTCATCTCTTACTTTACTAATTTCTTTGCTTCAAACATCGTAAATGGTTGGTAAAAATCAAGTAAATCCTACAATGCTTACTCTAAACGATCAATTTGGTGGAGCATTTTAAAAGGAGAGTATAAAATTATCTCAATGAGAAAAAATGGTCAAAAACACTCAAACCTTAAAGTATCAATGGCGGATTCAGGAATTCAAAATAGATGGGGCTCGGGAGGGAATTTTACAGATGGAGAGTCTAGATCACTTCAGCTCCATCCACGGCAACTCTAGATTTCACTACCTAGGGCTACCTTTACCTCCACCAAAACAAAAACAAGCTCACGCATTACCAGTCACTTACCCACTGAAAATATCTGAAGCAAAATTCATGATCAAGTAGTTAAAAACCACCTACCAACTTATTTTGCCACCCAGTGCCCCCTCACTTGTTCATCAAGCTAATCAATCCACCTCCACGCTCCCCTACCCAATCAGCACCCATTTCAATAATTCTAAAATTTATTATCATCACTACATTGCAAGAGTTTACCCTAATTACGCTTAATTTGCTTTGGACTTTCGGTTGGGCAATCGTGGCTCCATAACTCTTCAGGAGATATAAAAAAATTCCAAATAAAACAATGAACTACTTTATACTGTAGGATTAATATTACACGAGCACCTCAGTAATTAATAAAAAATACAACAAAAAAAAAGAGGAAATAAAATACAATATTTATAAAATAAAGATTAAAAAGTACCACAATGCAGTATACATTTACACAGGAGGGAAAGAAAATTACATTACTGTAGTTAATAATACACAGATTCATAAAAATTGCAAGACCTACATTAGGATTAGTTTTACATTTATTTTTTACTCTGGTGTTAAAATAAAGCTAATTATTTTCTATTGCTGATCAATTGTAAATAAATAATTTTCTGTTTATCTTCCTGTGACCCCCCTCCCCAACCTTCCTAACCGTTCTCTAAAGAGAGAACAGTCTAATCCCCTTACCAACTAGTAGAGCACAAGTGGTGTTAAAATAAAGATAATTATTATTAAGATTGTACAGTTATCTATATTCTTCTTTTGAGAGAAAAAACCATGTACTGTATGTAGCAATACACCCTGTTGTAAGATTGTTTATGAGAGTCAAAGGTCATGGGGCACCTACTGTAGGTAGCCTGGCAGGGTCGAGAACAAATGCTCTTGTTGA
>NW_022692441.1:0-1117 GCF_011630105.1 Anneissia japonica
TCTCTCTTCAAACGATTGCCAGGACAAAGACTGAATAATATCATCACCTCTAATATTTCGATAATTTATAATACGAGCCGCCCTTCTCTGGTGTCTTTTAACAATTTTCTTATTAAGTTCGGACAAATTTCCCCAAACAGTTATAGCATAATCAGAATAAGGCTGAATAGTACTTAAGTAAAGAGTTGGAGGTGCCATCGGACCTGAAAGATCACATCGAATTCTACATAAAGAACACTGCAGCACATAGGCCTATACAATTCAAATGGGCAATAATAAATTAATTAAAGTACAGTATTTAATTTATATTCCAAAGAGATAGAACCTCCACTAGGATGGAACATATGCAAACACACACAATATATCGTAGGCCTACAAACTTGCATTGAACTAAGCTTAAACGAGGAAACTTCATATAAAATAAACTATTTCATCCGAACAATTTAAATTAAGTAACTGTTATCTTTTAAATAAACTCTCTAACGTCCAATCGGCTAAAGGTACATGATTACAATCAAATATGAATTTAAGAAAACAAAAACAACATATCCAAAACAAGTCTACGTTATATTAGGCCTATTGAAAAAAAAAATCTAAACTTTTTAAAAATTCGGCCAAATATATTTTGGCCGTGACTTTTCAAACGTTACGGCCAGGCAAATTTTTATACGGCCAGATTTGAGGAATCTGGGCGTCAAAAAGGCCAAATGGCAACCCTGGTTGAACATCCGTTCAAAAGGCATTGTGGGTACACGGAGAGCAATTTTACTGCAACCGCACGGCGGCGCTATATAAAAAATAATATAGCTCTTGTTCGCTTGTTTCCTTTATTTCTCCACTTAGTAAAATGTTCAAATCTACTGCAACCGCAGGAGGGCAAATGTTCCATCGATTTTAATGCAAATACGCGGAGCAGCTCATTCTTCTGCTATTTAAGTTCTTTGATAGCACTCAGTAGAGGGCATAATCTCAGCCCACAGCAAATCCCTTTCTATAAAATAAATCTCCCAAAATATGTTTCTACTTTTCGACTCTCGCCTATTATAATATGATCACTTTATAATAAATTTATTCCGTATATTTAATGAAAATACGCCTTTGTATCAGCCGCAATCAC
>NW_022692442.1:0-1020 GCF_011630105.1 Anneissia japonica
CTTGAGATCGGTAAGTTCCCTCAATAGATCTCCGCGAGATTTCTCGTCGTCGTCGTCGTCGTCGTCCCTCTGACTGACTATTATTTCATTAATAATAATGAGTAATGGTAATAACAAATTGTTAAACTATTGAGGCCAAGTGGAGCATCTTATTCAAAAATAATGTACCAAGGAATGAAAATTAAAATCGTGTACATTACACCCAAACACCGAAACGCTCGAGTTTCAAACATACGGGTAGCTAGCTGTACTGAACCCTCTGAGTAAATTGAGGGCGCAATTGCAAACGGTGGTGCTTAGCGAAATTTGATTGGCTAAATCTATGGCAGCCATCTTGGATGGTACCTACACAGTTCTGCGTATTTCGAACATCGAATACACTGCGGTTAGCGCTCTAGTATTTCTATTATTATCTCTATGGAGTAGTCATACTTATGAAGGTACCATATCCCCGACAGTTGGCTATGCAGCAATATACCCTTTGAATACAAATTGTGTAAGTTAACATATAAAGGCAGTCGACTGTCGGGTACATAACGACTATCTAACTTTCCACAAAAAACATTAGGCCTAAGCTAGGCCTAGTTCGTCAGTACAGTAGTAGTTACTGTGATGCGAGGGTGGTAGATCGTTCAGTCAGTGATATCGTGTTATCGTCTAATACATTTTAATAATGTGTGTACAATTTAAGAATGCACCGCGTGGGTTGCTTTCTTTGTTATGCGGTAGTAGTATACGTAGCAGAGCAATCTAAGCCTAGCCTAGGGCCTAGATGGTTACGTTCTTGACCATCGACGATTGTAATGAAAACTTCGGGTGGCAGACGATTGGACCCAAGATAGCTTCAAATAAATTGTAGTCCTAGTAGGCCACTGCCACCACCCCCACTCCTGATATCGTTCCAAACTACTGTAAAATGAGATTACTGTATACCTAGCTAGGACTAGGCCCTATGCCTACGAAATTTTCTTAAAGAAATTTGGTAAAAATATTACTGTAATTTGCCTGTCGAATTACATT
>NW_022692443.1:0-2962 GCF_011630105.1 Anneissia japonica
TGATCTATGTTGTGTCATTCTCATACGGAGAGTGTTTTTTGTTTCTCCGACATATTATTTACCACGAATATTACAATATATGAGATAAATGACATTTTTGGTGAGGCAATTAATTGATTGCCTTATCCGAAATATGTGGTTTGTTTGGTTGCTCTTGAATGATTGTGTAGAATCAAGCAAGGAGCATGTTTTGCATGATGAACCACAAAGATGACTACCCAAATTATGGTTGTCGCAAGAGTTAGTTTGCCTCTTGAATTTAGATCGTACTAATATATCACGAAGGTTAGGTGGTCTGCGATAGGCTATGAACGGTGTATCCGGAAAAACAGACCTAAGACGTTCTGTGGTCTGTAGAATGGGTATATGTTTCTGAATTATAGCCCTTAGTGGTGGTAACCTAGGTGATAGGTAGTGACCAGTGGCACTCTGGTCGGTCGTTGACGTGGTTTGTACGTCAGTGTTTGAGCACGAGGTATGTCCTTTGCTTTTTTTTATAGCATTTTCAATGGGTCCTCGATGATAATTTCTATTCCGGAGGGATATTAGTAAATATGACGAAACATCAAGTGTAGCCAGAACAGTATTATTAGGTAAATTTGAAATTGGTTAATTTTGTGAATAAAGTCCGTGGAGTCCTGAATGTACGAGGGGAGAGCAACAACATATGGTCTCAATAAATCATCCACATATTCAGAGATTTTTTTCTGTAGAAGTACCGTTGCCCGAAATAATGGGTCTGCCAGGATGGCCTGCTTTGTGGATTTTGGGTAGGACATAGAAACGTCCTGGTGCCAGATCGACCTGGATGAGAGGGGGTCCAATTTTGGGATCGATGGAACCTTTTTTAACCATCTTTAATACAGATTTTTTCACTTTTCCTTGAAATTTCCGGAGTGAGGTCCTCTGTGAGCTTCCGATAGTGAAGAGGATTGTTTAGTTGTCTTAAGGACTCCTCTTCATAGAATTTAATCTCCACCCTGCCCTTCCATAGGTAATACTTATTGATTACTTTTCTGTATCATAATTAAAATATTATTAGTCATTCTGTTATTCGAATTGATTGAACTACTAGTGAACACAAAAATGTTTCTCGAGGCCGAACTTATTAAATATTCCGCCCTCTAGAGTACAGGACTTTCAAAAAGAAAATAGACTGGCGGTCCAGCAACCCGGCTTGGTGTGCTTCGCTTGTTCATGAAGTTTGAAAAGTTACTCATTCAGTTTGTCTTCAGCGTCACTTGGGCATTATGGTATGTTATTATATAATTTATTATTTATTAAGGCTAAGAAAGGTGTATTTAAACCTAGGCTTAGCGGTTAGCCCCCGGGCTAGCGCCAAACTAGCTTAGTTACTGTTAGGGCTAAGTGCTGCCTAAGCTAGGCCAGCAGTAAGTAGTGTAGTAATAAGCCTAGGCCTAGGCCTATGCACATGAAGAGGTACTTGATACAGTATTATACTATTATTACGGATATAATAACTAGGCCTAGCTTTAGTTAGTAGGCTTAGGAGGATGAGTAGGCTACTACTACTACTATCTGGAGGCTGGGCCCGGGGTGCGAAGCCTAGGCTAGGCTATAATAATTAATCTTTAAGCCTTGAGAATTAAAGTTAGTGGGAACTAGACTCCATGTCCTGCTCAGTCCCACCATGGACACATAGATACAAATGTAGGTCGATTGCAAATATGATAAACTGTTCCAAATTAAATTTCTATCAGTGCCATGATTAACCTAGATGTATTGAATTCCTCCATGAATATAAAGTGCAAAGAACACGAATACAATGATACAATGACTGGTTTTAGTCTGGCGGCTCCAGGCACATATATTTACACAACGTGCAAGGTAAAACATGCATTATTTACAGGATACAATATGCTGCAATATGAAATAGGCCTGCAAATATGAATACCGTCGATTTTCGAATAACATACTGCTGATAAAAGGCTAATGACACTTACCAGTACTTGCCAAATTCGGCCTAAATCATTTATAAATTATTTACTACGTCCTTGAGTTGTATTATCACATAAATTTTTAAAAGTAGTAAAATTAAGTTGTCTGCTGTGTTTGCTTCTGCTAGGCGTTATATCGAACACATTTTAATTTTAATTGTTTATTTATGGCAGACAGACCATTTAAGTATACCTTCCTAGACGAATTCGATCCAACTCGGCCACAGTCAACTCGGCCACAAGTTAACTCGGCCACAAGTCAACTCGGCCACAAGTTAACTCGGCCACAAGTCAACTTCGGCCACAAGTCATCTCGGCCACAAAAAGTTTGGCTACAGTCAACTCGGCCACAAGTCAACTCGGCCACAAGTTAACTCGGCCAGAAGTCAACTCGGCCACAAGTCATTTACTGGTACTACATTGTACTAATTGTTATTATTATTGCTGTTATCATTGTTGTCATTGTTGTTATTATTATTGTTGTTTTTATTACCGTTTTAATTGCTGCGAAGCAGCCAATTCATATTCTTGACAGCAATTTGACCTCTGAAAGGTCATTGTTTGTCAAAAAACCTGCGCCTATGACAATTGAAAAGCGGAGTTTCCTACTTTCGTTCTGCCGGGTAAAATCAATTACTTTAGGCGACGTTTGTAGTTTAACCTACACGTACCAACGTCCGCATGTCGCGACGCTGGAGTACTATTCAGCGTTTTTATATTTCTATGTTTCCTATTTCTACGTTTAATCGGCTCATGTCTCTCTCAGCCACAATATTTTGAGGCCAATATTATTTACGAACCCAGTTAAAATTATTTACTAGCCTATTTCAACGTGCTAATTATTAAATTTAGGCGACGCTTGTTGTAGACTGGCATAGTGTTTTCGGAAATAAATACCATTTTATACACATGCGCAGATCGATTCGCCAGCAGCGAGATGTCACTGCAGCAAAACACTATTGTACACGGTACCAACGCTGTTCTAATATAGACAATGGGTCGTG
>NW_022692443.1:4066-6187 GCF_011630105.1 Anneissia japonica
TTTAATTTATTATTGTATTATTGCTATTATCACCTTCAATATCATTATTATCACTAATTAGTTATTAAAATTGATATTTAAATATCGTTATTATTACCATACTAGTAATATTACTATTTGTTAAAATAAATATTACTATTAATGTTGTTGTTGTTATTATCACATTTATTATCGTCATAATGACTAATTTGTATTATTAATGTAAATATTACTAATTTATTGTCGTTATTGTTGTTTAATATTATTGTTGAAGTAGAATGTTGTGAGTAAACAGAAGATGAACACATTAATAAATAACTCTTTTTAATTCATAGGCAATAGCATTCAAATCCCTTTGGTAGTGTGGTGGTCTTGTTTTACTAAAACATACTGTGTACTTTATTTCAATCATATATTGAAGAAAAAGGATGCAAAAACTTAGATTTACGTTAAATAACTTGTGGCCGAGTTGACTTGTGGCCGAGTTGATTTGTGGCCGAGTTGACTTGTGGCCGAGTTGACTTGTGGCCGAGTTGGCAGAAGCCGAAATTTTTGTGGCCGAGTTGATTTGTGGCCGAGTTGACTTGTGGCCGAGTTGACTGTGGCCGAACTTTTTGTGGCCGAGTTGATTTGTGGCCGAGTTGACTTTTGGCCGAGTTGACTGTGGCCGAGTTGACTTGTGGCTGAGTTGACTTGTGGCCGAGTTGACTTTTGGCCGAGTTGACTGTGGCCGAGTTGACTTGTGGCCGTGTTGACCTGCACCCATTTAGTTTAGGCATAGCAGGGCCTAACTAAACTATGCCTAGCAAGTGCCTATAGATACCTAGCTAAGCCCTATTCTATAAATAATAGTATAGACTATTATATTATATATATATAGGCCTAACCTGTTGTTCGCAGTTTGAGCTGTTTGCTCGGTATCTGACCAGATTGCCGAATCTTGCTGTCATCGACATAAATATACAGTTGCAGCATAAATAAAACTGTGCTTTGTAAACATGATGCGGGTGGATCAGGGAGGAGCCGTAATTTCATACCCCGTTTAGGTACCAGTGTTAACGCCCTGCTTTCATGCCCCTTCTAGAGTCTCATTTGTCTCAAAAGAGGTGTTTAAAATGATTGTGAACAAATCTAATTGAAACAACACATCATCCCAACCAGGGGTTAAGCCACTAGAAAAATGAAATAGGGGCCTAGGCCGTCCAAAATGGAAGCCAGTGGGTGTGGCCTGAGCCGATGGACGGGCTATATGAGTTTTATGAACTGATTCTTTTTTATGGCGACTCTTTTTATGTTGCACCATTAAGCACTGTCGATTCACAGTGTGTGGCTGTTTAAAGAAAAATTAATTATTAAAGTTGTGTTGTTGTTTTAAATAATTAAAAAAAAAGTTATTCTTGAAGACTAACATGGATGAAGAGGCTTTTTTGTATTGTGTCGGTGAAAACCATGAGCCGATATATTTGCCACATCTTCAAGCTGTCTTGATTGGCCGAGGACCACTCACCAAGATCAAGGATAAGCGACTGTCAAGGCAGCAATGTAAGCACCAGAAAGTAAAATCTGAAAATGAAAACTTAATTGTTTTCTTGTGATTAGGAATTGACTAGGAACTAGATGGTAACATCATCCGAGTAAACTGTGAATAATGTCCTGCTGGGCCTTGTGCCTTAAATTGCTGGGGAATGGTGCGAAGGTGTTAGGTTTCATCTGCATTGTTTTATTTTATTTTCTAACTTTCCTTCTGTTACTGATATACATCACTATAGTATATCAGTAAAAAACAAAAAAACAAAAGCGCTATGGTCTTCATGAATTAGTGGTACATACAGTTATGTATAATTATGCTATATACAGCTACTGTAGGATGAAAGAATTCTTTCACTCCAGTGGAGTTGCCAGGATTTGCCTGTTAGGTCCAAATTTCTGAAAGGGTTGTTGCGGGATGGGGCCAAATAAAGAGACAGAGCCAGGGACTGTCAAGAACCTCTGGGAGGGGGAACAAATTGTTAAGTTGCAAAAGCTCTGACATTTTAGAAACATTCAAATTTATATTTAAGTCAATCTTGAGTCTCCAATCTATATTTTATTATGAATAATTTTTTTCCTTTGCATGATTGTTTTTTTTTTTTTTTTTCTCCT
>NW_022692444.1:0-693 GCF_011630105.1 Anneissia japonica
GGACCGTTGTTAAGAGAGAAGGATTTTGTTCTTTGCCGAACAATTTTACCCTGGCCAAAACTTTCGGGCTAGCGGTGGATGATTAGATAAGTTCAAAGCGCGACAGGGAATTCGATGGACGACACTACAAGGGGACCAAGATGCTATAAAAATGAAGACATGTCTCGCTTGCCGGTTACATATTATAGCCAACATTCAGCATGGATGGATGCTACCGTTTTCAAAAAATGGTTCCACAGTGACTCTGTTCCAACTGTCCGGTGGTGGTGCCATGAACACGACATTCCATACAAAATTCTACTTCTTTTGGATAATGCTCCGTCACACCACCCCCCTCCCCCTCCCTTCCCAAAAGAAGAACTCGTTTCTGAGGATGGGAACGTCTGGGTTTAGTATCTTCCCCTAAACACCACTAGCGTGATTCAACCTATGGACCAGGGGATCTTGGAACCCCTGAAACGCCGCTACAAAAAGTATCTCCTACGACACATCCTGGCGAACGATGAAGACATTCCAAATGTCATGAAGCAGCTGACAATCAAGGATTGCGTTGGTTGGATTTCCCAAGCATGGGAAGATGCAACGGAAGAAAACCTAAGTCGTAGATGGCGACAACTTCTGGGAGAATAGCCGAACAACGACTCCGATCCTCATCAAAGAAACCATCATGACGACGATGACTCGGCTGAATTC
>NW_022692445.1:0-852 GCF_011630105.1 Anneissia japonica
TGAACATATTGAGAAACTATCTTAGCAATATACAATTTGAGAAACAATACGGTAATTAAGTCAAATCATGTCGGCATACGTCTATAAAGGATTAATGATAATGTACAAATAAACAGTGATAAGGGTGAACAATGAATGAGCAAGTGGTGGACTGTGGGAAAGCATTACTATAGTTAATGCATGGGGGAATTAATTCATCCATAGTTAATGGATAAGCTAAACATAAGGCATAACTAAAAATCAAGAACAGGAAGCGGTTATGAAAAAAATATATATATATATATAAAATTATAAAAAGCAATATTGTAAATTAAATAAATGTGGGTATATAAAAGTATTGAAAGGCAAATAAAACATAGTTGTAATGATGGAAGCAAGAAGCCAAAATGATATAGGCCTATGTAGTATAGGCATATAATATATATAGATATAGTGTTTCTTGAAAAAATGAAACAGATTAAGTTCTACAATAGTATAAGCTAGAGTGAAAATACCAACAATAATATATAATGAATAGGCCTAACAGAATAATAATAATAAAACCGAATAAATAGAAATAAAATTATAATTAAAAGTGACCGAAAACTAAAGAGAATAATATTTAGCGGCAGAAGGAAAATTCACTGATGAATCCCAAGTCTTTATTGAGGCCGTGAGTGTGTGTTTTGAGTTTTAAAATCCATTTCAGTTCTTCTCGTTGTCTGTGTTCAGTAGAGCGGAAGTTACTGGCTATGAGAGTCACTTTGAGATGGTGAATATTGTAGTGGGGGGAGTTAAAGTGTTCCCCTACAGGGAAACCAGGGGTGTTATTGCGGATGGAATGTTTATGGTTATTAAATCGTAGGCGGAATT
>NW_022692446.1:0-1649 GCF_011630105.1 Anneissia japonica
TGTATATATATATATATGTATATGTATATATGTATATATATTTATTTATTTATATTTTATATATATATATTTATTTATTTATATATATTATTTATATATATACGTATATATAATACGTATATATCTATGTACACGCGCGTATATATATATATACGTATATATATGCGTATATTATACACGAGTGTGTATATATAAATGTATATATATACACGTATATATATATATATATATATGTATATATACTTTTTAAGTCATGTATCATGCATAGGAACGTTGACGCCTGCAATAACGCCTAGGTTTAGCAGGATATAAATTACGTCAGCATACATCATTTATGATACAGAATTCAATAACGATACTACAGGCATATTAAACAATTACCCCGTTACAGTCTCTAGGGTCACACAAAGAACGCATAGTCAATAGTATAATATCGGACTGTGTGAAACAAAAAAGGCTGATATTGACTGTTTTCACCAAAATCTATTTTGATTTTTCAGTCCCACGTCACATAATCTCAACATCATAACGTCGCTCCTGAATCCCTAAAACGGATGTCGTTTAGAAGCTTATATAATAATATCACAGATGATTGATTGATCATTTGATTGATTGATTGATTGATTTATTTATTTATTGAAGCATCACAGGACAGAATTAATTGGATGATTGGAACACTCATCCATTCATTTGCCATTAAGGCTATTTTTCTGAGTAAGTGCTTGTTGAGTGCCTATTGTTAATAAATATTGTGATAAACGTCAAACTGACGGGAACAAAAAAAAAAAAAAACCGGGAAAACCTCGGAATTAAATTTGAGAATTGCTAATTTCGAAGATCAACTTGTCAATAAATCACAGATCGAGGAAAAGGTATCTGTTTTCACTGATTTTACTATAAAAAATAATCATTACATTTGCTGACAGATATTTAAGGGTGGCCTATAAATAGACAGACTATCTCAAGGACACAAGCGAGGGATTGAAACCCCGTCCTGGAGGTTGGGAAACCAAACCGTTCCCGCTGTGTTAACATTTCTTCATATGTAGTAAATAAGTGTAAAGTAGGTTTTTGAAAATTGTACTTTCAAATTAGACCTATAGTGAATACTGCAGTAGTACTGTTGAACAAATGTCAAATTATAATTGAAAGGCTCCCAGAGAAACCTATATCAGTTTGTTGTAAAATCAAGGACATATAACTCTACAGTTATAAGGCTTGGTAAAATAAAGAAAAATTGACAGAAAAGTATAACAATGGTATTAACTAAACGTCCAATAATTGGTGATAAAATCAGGTTTTTTCGTAGACAAATGAAATACCTTGACGTATAACAAAACAACTTTTATTGATCACGAATATTTCTGTCGCACCTGCGACCTTTCTCAACGTGTAGTGACGGAGACACTGGCATCACGATATATACATATTATAGAAACAATATAAAGCTGTGACATAGTATACAATCTGTGGGCCTATACAATAACAATGCATTAAGTAAATGAACAAAAGCAAGCGGCGATTATGAGATGAAACAATGGAATATAAGAAAGCCGCATCATAATAGGTTGGATGATCTATGCATCGACTCATCAATAATACTAAAAATTAAAATTAAATTCCCACAACCACTTAAATTTTATATTTGA
>NW_022692447.1:0-660 GCF_011630105.1 Anneissia japonica
ATATATTTTTGTCCAATATAACTTAAGGTACCGAAATGAATACGATTTTTGTTTCAAGCAACCACTAGTTGTGCAGTAGTAAAAAAAAGTAGGATAGGCCTAGATCTGGTGGTGGTTTGATCGGGAGCTCAGTGCGAGAGACCTGATGTTGTGTGCATACATCGTCGTTGTCTTCACGCTCGGTTCTCAAAACGGTACCTTCTATTTTCCCGATTTCACGCGTACAATAATGACAACACGTTATATTTTCATTGCGGATTTGGGCTCAGTACGGACTCTAAACGTATGCATTTTCTTTTAGTTTTAAGGCGTATGCGGATTTTATAAATCCGCAATGACGATATAACGTGTTTGACCTAATTTTGGTAAAAAATACATGTCTGTTTTAGATTTTATGCTCTAAATATTAATTTTAGAAGTGGTATTTCTTGAAGTTGTACTTGAGTAAAAGGAGAACATTTGAACAAATTTAAAAAAAAATAATAAAAAGAAAGAAAAAATGTCGACCATATTTTTTTGAAAAAATTCTTTCGGTCGCGGAGGGCAGCACAACATATTTTTTTGCCTATGAAAGATGTGGTCAAGGTACTAACAGGCCTAATGAAGACAATTATTCAGTTTAAAGAAATGATAATCTAAACATAGTCAATTTCTTCTGTG
>NW_022692448.1:0-463 GCF_011630105.1 Anneissia japonica
TGACCAGACTCACAACACCCATGCAACCCCTTCTGCACTTCAAAAACTGTCATAACTCCTTTGATTTATGCTGCCCGATAGCGCAACCACTGGGGGACAAGGAGAAAATATCTATCTTTGAAAAATCTTCCCCCCCCCCCTTTATAAATGCCCTTTCATCCACTGAAAGTTCCTAAAAACCTCAAATTTCGCGCGCATTTCGTGTTAACATGGCCCAATTTCCTCAAAATTGCACATTTTAGGGAGTTTTGATCAATTCCAACGAAATTAGAATTAAAAACACCGGGGGACAAGGGGAAAATATCCATCTTTGGAAATCTTTTTCCACTCCTTGGCAAATGCATCCTCAGAAAGTGCCTAAAATTCTCAAATTCTTTGCGCGCATTTCTTGTTACGGTAGGACAATTTCCTCTATAAATTGCACATTTTAGATAGTTTTTCATCAATTCCGACGAAATTAGAA
>NW_022692448.1:504-882 GCF_011630105.1 Anneissia japonica
GCATTTTTTAGGGCTTTTTTTAGTTTTATCCTTTTAAGTTATTTAAACACATAATAGTCCCAAACTCAAGAAAGACAAATTTAAGATAGATCATTTTAACTTAAAAGAAGGGCCTCAATGTGTATAGAGGGTGAAAGAATGTGTTTGTAATAAATACAACCATGATGAAAATGCTTATATTTAGTTTCAAACACACGTGTGTGGCCTATATTATAAATAAGATAAGCCCTATGTCGTATTGTTTTCTATATGGGGAGTGGGGTGGGGTGGGTTGGGTATGGTAAATTACTAACCGGAAAATGAGGATTGTATGTTATTATTATTATTATTATGTTGTGATGTTGTTTGTACTGTTCTTTAATTTTATTAAAGAGGGCC
>NW_022692449.1:0-809 GCF_011630105.1 Anneissia japonica
CGTATGTATAGTTACCCACAACCACCCGCTCCAGTGTGTAGATCACGCGCTTTATTCGAGGAGAACAAGAAATATTTTCGTGTCCAGAAATTTACGTTGTTTAATTATTTACGTTGTGACTCAACAATCGTCAAAAAATCTCAGGTTAGTATTAATTTAAGTTATCAATTCTGTCATATTATTGTGTCTATTGATGTTTTTAATCAGTCAGAAATGAATAAAATAAGGCACGAATTTATTGACGATAGTTCAGCCATTTACACCGTGTTTTGTTGTCTGAAAGGGAAACGAAAATATTCGAGTCCCGTATTTACGTAGTACGTTTTACTTTAGAAACGTGTTGGTTCTCGTTAAAATAACGAAACCGTGATATACTAATTTTATACAGAATATTTATATATAGTTGTAAGTCCCTTTTTAGTCATAATTTATGATATTTTCGTTGACAAAATGACTTTTACCCCCGTCTAAGCATACATCGTAAATTTATGACAGGGAAACGAAATACTTCGTGTCCCGTTTACGTAGCACGCTCGAGTCGGTTTTCGTCGTCGGGTCTTTAAATTTTTAAGTATTTTTCATTAATGTCTGCCCTTTTATTATTTATTATTAATATGGTAATCGATTTAGGCTAAAAATCGCCCAATTTATTTATTTAGTATTTCGATATTTGCAGTAATTTTTCACATCGTAAATGGGACACGATTTATTTAAGCCTAGCCTACCTAGGCTAGTAGTACTAGTAGATTAGTGTGTCCTAGGCCTACGTCGGCCTGCACCTAGTAAATAAATGAGTGCCTACCCTAGGC
>NW_022692450.1:0-922 GCF_011630105.1 Anneissia japonica
CCGTATGAATTGTATACTAGAAAAAATAGAATAAAGGTGGGTTGCTCCCACGAAAGAGAAAAAAACATGAATAGGCCTATTGTTATTATTATTAATATTATTATTATTATTAATATTATTATTATTGTTATTATTATTATTATTATTATTATTATTCACAGTTTTTTAGGGGGCATTTATTCATGCAAACCATTTATTTAAAGCGAAAGGAAAGATATTCGAATAAATACGGATGCGAGTTGGCATTGTGAAATGTCGGTAGTATGTGCTTATCCTCCTTCCAACCATTCATACAAACACAAGCATTCAACTAAGAAAGGATCAATTTATGTAGGCCTATCTTAATTTATAGATTAGGCCTATAGTAAATAGAGAAAAATGCTGTCTGGGCCTATGGTATGTGCTACTGTCAAAACGGTGATTCAAAATACATCAAATACTAATTTTCTGCTACCCGAGACATCAACGACAAACTTCAACATATTAAATACACATTTAATTGCACATTTAAAACAAGAAAACTTTCACTAAATGAGAAAAAAAAATTGTTTTGATTACTTTCTGTTGTTAAAAGTTTTGGTGGATTGATTTTTTGTGATGATGATTATTATACTGTAATGTTAAATAATAATAAATATAGGCCTAATAATAATAGTAATAATCATAATAACAATAATAATTTTATTTTATTACTATAATTAGTATTTTTTATTTACGGTATTATGTGTGTATACATACAGAAAAAGAAATTAAATAGTTGCATACGTATACTTTTTCAATGAATCGATGAGCCTATAGGCATAAAAAAACGCACTTTAGGCCTATTTTTGAAAATGTAAGATGCATTAAAACAAAATGAAAAACAAGGGGGTATCAGAATGTCTCCAAATCCCTAAATTAAAAGGGTGGTCCGGGGGGGGGG
>NW_022692451.1:0-1027 GCF_011630105.1 Anneissia japonica
TCATGCGTGACCGTCCTACCTGGTGTCCTACGTTCTCTGCATACGTAAATTTGGCCAACGGAACTTTTCGCAGATGAAACAATTACTAAATTGAATACGAAACATGGGAAACGACAAGGGTACTAACTTACTATCTGCCATCTAAAAAAAAACACACAGTTATGATCAATTGTCTCCAGAAAGAAGCAGTACTGTACTGCAGGGATATTCTCTACTTCGTGAACAGTGACAATTGTATTGTGTTGTCGCACAGGAATGGACCTTTCCGGAGTGTCAATCAAACTTAACAACTGACTAATCGGAACAACGCTAGGAATACGCGCGCGTCTTACAAACACACGTGTTGTCCCACAAACGCACGTGTTCGCGTATGTTTTAACACTGCCGTCTTGTGGGACCTTAGCAACAAAATCCAAGGGGCGGAGCTTTGCGGAAAGGTCCATTTCTTACTAATCTGAAATTTTATAATCACATGGAGGTTTATAATAGGTATTTCCTGATTTCCATGGTGAATGCACCTTCAATGACAAACACATTAAAGCTAACTACGCCCACTATGTTTAAAAAAAAAAAAGAAGAAATCCAATGTCTACTGGCGCTTAGATTCTCCACAACACCTCTTTAGTTTGTATACAAAGAGTCCCGGATTTTAGTACCAGATTTGTCAGGTTCCTCTTCTGTTTATCTCTTCACATGTTATATTTATTATTGTTATTGTTTATTATTATTATTATTAGTATTATTATTATTATTAATTTATTTAGGCACACAACACAATAGCTAATATATCATGTATCATGTATATCATACATGTTCAACAGTAGCTTTGATTACATTAGATTACTACTTAGTTTCTTACCACACACATGGTGTGACACTAAGAAACATAATGAAACACACATATATATATATATATATATGTATATATTATATAAATCAAAATAGCCGTTAACACTACACGATGTATTATTATGTCCTTTATTCTAACACTGTATTTTACCTTTCTTTGATGATTATTATATATTAC
>NW_022692452.1:0-477 GCF_011630105.1 Anneissia japonica
AGTATTCTGTTAACAATCTCCTCACAGTGTTGATAAAGTACTCCATAATCAGTTCCAACACTGACATATTAATTTTGCTATTTATGTTATTGAATAAAAAACAACATTTAAAAGTGTTATTGTGGGGTCAGGGCAGTATTTGCAGATGGGATTCTTGAAAGTGAAATTAGGTGTTTGAGACTCAGACTGCAGACCATACCATGAAGTAGCACGTAAAAGAGGGAAGAAATAGCAGTTTCTGCACTGCCATGGTTGGGAAATAATTATCAAACCAAACATTATTATTATTATCATTTACCATCATTATAGTTGTTATCATCCTTATAATTTATATCATGTCAATAATGAAGTTCCAACAAATTTATTGTGAAATGCTAAAGAGTTATGGCCGGGTTTTTGGCAGTACAGTATTGTAATACTCTTAAAATCTCAATAGTTCATACACTTATTCTCAGCACTTTCAGGCATCACCTTCAG
>NW_022692452.1:573-1043 GCF_011630105.1 Anneissia japonica
TACCTTGGAGTGTATATAATTTCAACAGTGCTTTCAAGTGTAATGGGTCACATTTCCAGTCTTGTGACTTTCAAATATAAATGAATTTCATATTAGCAAATTTTATCCATTACTGAGCTTGTGTCCATTATGAAGAGTATTGCACTCTGTTTGCTAGATAAAAGATAAAGACATTGAGAATAAGCTCCAGCCTAGTCCTGAAAATATATAATAAAAATAGTTTTTACAGTAGGCCTATAGGTCTACAGTACCTGTTTGTTTGCAGCTGTTTCTCAACCGGTGCCGGTCACCAATTGTGCTGACACCGAGGGCACTTAGTTGTGGATCAGTAAGGCCCTGAACTTCTTTTGTTGTAATCTGAAAAAAATAACACCACAATATATTTATACATCACAACAAAATTGCATGGTGTTACTGCTATTTTGGCACTCTAGTTATAGCATAAAACATAGGCCTACTGTTTTATTCTG
>NW_022692453.1:0-1700 GCF_011630105.1 Anneissia japonica
TAGTAATATACTTATAGTAATTATCATTTTAATAAATATGAAATTTATGAACAGATACCCTGCTAACCAGGTATGGTTTATAAACCGCCAAATAGCAATCAATCAACATACTATACATGGAAAATTTGCGACAAAAAGGAAATGGAGAAGTTAATTGAAACATGAAACTGTAGTTTCGACACATTAAAGGACACATAATGATAGTCAGGCATTTCCTTTGATTTGTATTAAATTTCAAAATGTTTCCCACTTAAAATAAAAAGGTCCAAAACAAAAGCAAATATTTGTCTAGAATTTGAGAACTTGGCACAGAGCTTTAAAAACTCCCGCTATTCAACTCAAAAGCCCAAGGTCAGTGCATGACTTGGCAAACAATACTTGATATTCATATTACGTCCGTATACAGACTATATCTATTTAGCGAATTCTAGCTAACATCACACTTCGAATCGAACTTCGAAAATTAAAAGTAATCAACATGTCTGGACGTGGTAAAGGAGGAAAAGGGCTTGGTAAAGGAGGCGCTAAGCGTCATCGTAAGGTGTTGCGTGATAACATTCAGGGTATCACAAAACCAGCTATCCGTCGTCTTGCTCGTCGTGGTGGTGTTAAGCGTATATCTGGTCTCATCTACGAAGAGACCCGTGGTGTATTGAAAGTATTTCTTGAGAATGTCATCCGTGATGCTGTCACATACACCGAGCATGCTAAGAGAAAGACCGTCACCGCCATGGATGTCGTCTACGCTTTGAAAAGACAAGGCCGAACCCTGTACGGATTCGGTGGATAAGCAGTTCTTCTATATCAAACCAAACGGCTCTTTTCAGAGCCACCATTTGAACAAAAGAGTATGATTTTTTGCCTAGTTGTATTTTAGTGTTTTTTTTCCAGTCACATCCAATATGATTATTGTATATTACTATATATAATTATTAACAATAATTATACAACGGTATATGATTGTAATTTAAAAAAAACCACGTGCTTTGGGATAATATATAATTGAATTATTAATTTAAAAAATATATTGAGAGATTACTGTTTTGTCATTGCCTACAGTTTATAGGCGTTACTTTTATTAATCTCAATTTCAATAATACACATTATTTCGGGATAACATATGAATACTTCAACAAGTAAAGGGAATTCAATATATTATCTTGAGGGGGATTAAAATTAAATTTTGTAACTAAATCTGTAACTGTAAAACTAAGCTACTGTTGTCTCTCCAACATGCAAATGTGTTCATTTTATTACACATATTTGTAAAACAAATTCAATAATACACATAAGTTGCAGATATTTTGCAAAATCTTTTTTTTTTTTTAAATATCTAATAAACTAATGACTTGTTCTTACGTTGCCATCAGGGAGCACTTTTAATATAGTATTACTGTAGTTTTCTGTAATTTAATATATTGCCTTTAGGGTTTTTATACAACCTTTAAAGTGTTTGTAAGTATTAAATTGAACTCATTTTTTTGTAAATCAAATTCGTTCATACTCATAATTTCGTGATAACTGATTTTGAATACATTTTTTTTTTATAAGAACCAGTAAAATTTTACCCGGGCTCAGTGTTCTTATTTTTTGCCTGATTTCAGGCTCAAAATGTTCTTATTTTGTTCTTATTTTACAAACTTTTCAAAAAAAGAAATTTATATTGAACAGTAGTATACCACTGTAGATAAAAATGGCCC
>NW_022692454.1:0-554 GCF_011630105.1 Anneissia japonica
TGTATGGATATATATTTTGTTTTGAAATTGCTCTTATAACAATAAAGTTAAATTTACATTTTAAAAGAGTTTTACCGCCAAAATGGCAGCCATCTTGGAATTTTTTGTGATGACGTCATTATTCCGATTAGATTTTTTTAACGATAGTGAGGAGTAACTATTTAGCCAAGTCCTTGTTACATTTGATACACATAGCATATGTAAAAGTGAATAAAAACATCCATTTATTTCCCTTACCCCCATCTTAATTAGCCCAAAATAGGATATTTTATGTCAAAATTTTAAAGTGCTATAAAAAAAATTGCCCAAGCTCTAAGAATGGGGATTTTTTTTCTGAGACACTATATGATATACTGATTCAGAAAAACCAAAAATAAATTTTCCTTTACTTTTTTCCCGCTAATTTCCTACTGCACCCAGGCAAGCAATAGAAAGTTACCATTTACCGATTTGCTATACTGTAATACTACTCCACAAACTCATTAGGCCTAGCTATTTTAAGTTACTATTTGCAACACGTTCAAATAAGATAATATTTGCAACACATTCAACCG
>NW_022692455.1:0-184 GCF_011630105.1 Anneissia japonica
CAAGTGTTAATAATAATTACACATGAACACTAGTTAAGATAAAGTCGAAAGATGAAGAATACAGTACCGGCCAGTTGTATTGCAAAAATCCCAACGCGTTTTACCCGTTGTCGTTGCGTTGCGTTTGCGTTGAGTTGCGTTGCGTTGAAATGAACGTTGAGAGTACATTGTTTATTTAACGATG
>NW_022692455.1:313-534 GCF_011630105.1 Anneissia japonica
GTATTTATTCTCGTATTGCCTCGCCAGTCTAGGCGTAGAGGAGAGCGATATCATCTGCGCTAGGCTCCAGCCATTAAACTAGGCGCGGCAAGGAGATTGGCCCTAGATTACCTTCAGTTACTGCCACCGTAGGCCTAGTTATCTGCAGCATGTTCTGACTTGCAGCATTAATAATTTAAATTTCGTATTAAGTACAGTATTAGAAATATTCCTTCTTCACT
>NW_022692456.1:0-698 GCF_011630105.1 Anneissia japonica
ATTTAATTATTTTTATTCAAAAATTATAAATAGTTGCAGTCGGTGAGATTGCTAAGCAAGGTAAAAAACAAGTCTCGCGTTGTCGACATGTAAAAAATGATTGCAAAACAACGCAATTCAAATTCATTTTTGTACGAATTTTATTTTGATTCAGAATTCAGTTTTAGGTCATCTGTAAAATAAAATAAAAAAAATGTTCACAATTAATTGAAATATATATATCTCAGTTATTATTATTGAAAACTTTGCAATAGCATCAACTAATAACGAGTCAAGTCCTTACCCTCAAATTAATTTTTGTAATTCCCATATTGATTATATCATTAATTGATATTGTTTTTGATAACATTATTTTAAGCTTCTTCAGTTTTAGGTTATCTGTAAAATAAAAAAAACGTTCACAATTAAATTAAATATAATAATAATAGTTAGATTTGTAGAGCGCATCATGCGAAAAAGCCTCTATGCGCTTTGTAATTGAGCTCTTTGAGTTGGACATTTTGAAAAAAAAAATTTAAAAAAAAATTTAAAAAAATGTAAAAAAAAAATATATATATATATCTCAGTTATTATTATTGAGAACTTTCCAATAGCATCAATAATAACGAGTCAAGCCCTTACCCTCAATTGGCGCATTTAATCCTTCGATTTGGTTTTCTGTATGCGCCTTGAGACGATTTTATTGTGGAAGGCGCACT
>NW_022692457.1:0-1188 GCF_011630105.1 Anneissia japonica
TATGTATTTGTATATTAGATATTTGGTCTCAAAATGGCTCCCTCACTTGTGAAGTTATTGTTAGTTGACACATTCATAAATGCAAAGTCGAGTATTCCGTCGTTCATCGATATTTTAATTAATTGCGTATTCTCATTTAAATATATAGAACTAGACTCGTTACCATATAAATTGAATGCTATTTTTAAAAGCTTTTATGAGTACCCGATAGACCATGAACACCATAGTTATTGAAATAAAGCCAATCTAGGTCGTCGTCATATCTCTGGAACAGACCACACCCAGCAATGTCATTCTCGAAATTGCATGAAAATTTTGCAATATGGTTGACAACAGATTCACAGTCATCAAGCATAATGTCATCAATGGCGATGGAACCTCTGTAATAGCTTTCTCCAACTGTCGCTTGAAACAGTATCTATAAATGAAATAATAAAATATCTACAAGGAAGCAACAAACACACACACACACACATAAATGTATATTGTGCCCAAATAAAAACAATATGTTATAATTTTATCAAGCATAGTCCTTAATAATAATAATAAATAACAATAATAATTGTGCAGATATCATTTACATCAGCGGCACCCAAGTGGTGCGTCAATCAAGAGAAATAACTTAAATGAATCTAACAACTTAACTAGAAAAAAAATATATTAAGAAGCACTTTAATGCTTGCATACACCCTCATAAAAACATACGTACACATACACCTGTACATACAAAGCGTGCATATATACATTTAAATTACGGTACTAAATTAAAAAAACAAAAAAAACAGATAAGGCTGTCGCCCTGCATTGTAAGTCAGTATGCCGCACCACAGACACAAACTCCTGCGAGCTCCCACTATCACATGGATGAGCCAACGCCGGCCCGAGAAAGCTGACTAGCATGGAGAGATGCCAGCGATCCACGCCGCGAAACCCGCACCCAGGTCCAATACAAAGCGACAACCAAATTCTGCATCAAAAGAAAATGAAAATAAACACAAAAAAATGAATGCAAGAAAAACACAATTTCCATACATAACACAACAGTCAGCTTAAACTATATAAAATGTTACATCGCTTCTTCCACATTCTCTTTGCTGAAGTTTTTCAAAATATGTCAATACAATGGAAAATGATTAGGCAAGTTAAGTGTACTTAAGCGATTAAGTTTCATGATTATGTAATCACGTC
>NW_022692458.1:0-1016 GCF_011630105.1 Anneissia japonica
AGCCTTGCCCTTTCCCCTCAACTCCATCGGCTGTATGGGTGGCCCCATAATAGCCTCAAAACTCGTCAAATGTGGTATATGTAACAAAATACTTCGTATGAAAAAGTTACAATAAGACAGTACTTTACGTTAATAAAGGCCGATGGCAGAGATTAAACAGGATATTTAAAGAAAATTTTACAGCAACGTATAGACAAAATTCAGTACGTGTTATTCGATTCGAAGGCGCCCTCATAAACGTGATCGTAGCTTGAAGGACCAGAGTTAAGTCAAGATTGAAAGCAATACATCCAGCAGATAATGTAGGCATGACTAGGTGTAATAGAAGTAGATGTAAGCATTTTGTATGTACGGATACTATCGTAGGACCTTCCAGTAATTTTTCTATTCCAGAGAAATTTACATGTACCTCTAGTAATGTTATATATGCTATTATTTGTGTTAAATGTAATAAGGTTTATATAGGAGAAACGAAAAGGAGGCTTGGAGATAGATTCGTTGAACATTTGCGCAGCTATCAACCTTAACACATCAGGTCTTCCTATAGCTGAACATTTTAATGATAATCATGATATTAATAACGATATATTAGTTACCGGTATCAAACAATGTAATTCATCTGAATTTAATCGTAGACGTTTGGAGGAGCGTATTATTTTTCAACTAGGTACTTTGAAACATCATGGACTGAACGTCTCATTTAAATCTTTTAGAGATTAATTTGTTATTTTATTTATCTTGCTATGATGCATTCTGTGACCATTATACTATGACTTTTATTTTGCCTTTGATTTGTTTTCTTTATTTAGACCTATGTCATTACACGCCTTCTAGGCGTAGCTGTTTGTATTGTCTTACTATGTTCATTGTTTCACTATGCCGCCAGGACCGCCGTTTAGGCTTTACCGATGCCACCGCTTCTTTTGTATATGTTCTCTATATAACCCTGTTCATTCCACTATCCTATCAGTACCTGATGATGACCTATGGTTGAAAGTACTAGTACAATAAATATT
>NW_022692459.1:0-2301 GCF_011630105.1 Anneissia japonica
CTCTTGAAGAGCATATCAGCTTTCTTAGCAATAAACAAATGAATCTTCTCAGAAAATCTACTGTAAAATAAGAAAATAACTGTTGCTAATGTTATGTTACAGTCAAGGATGCAAAATGTGCATTATGAATTTCAGGTAGGCATTATTCCATTTGAACACAGTAGGTACTGTAAATGCTTCAATAAGTGACGCAGCAATTATAAATTTTTTGGAGGCTACAGTGCGGCACATATTCGAGAGCTAATAAAAAAATATTGTTGTAGCACTTTCCATACCCCTTCCCATGTTACCTATCTCACGTATTCCCATAGTTCATTAGGTATATCATAGGTGCTACATCATTGTAAATAAACATTTATAATGAAATGTCTGTGTCTTCATTGTTTGTTTCAACTCTGTATACAGTGCATTGTATTTAAAACACTGTTTCTCAAAATGTTTCATTATACACAGGGTAATATATACCCTCAATTAAGCGCCGCGGCACTTATTCGAGAGCAGCGCTTAGCGAAACAAAATCAGGTTGGTGCAGCAATTATTCAAGCGCGGCGTTTATTCGAGAGTGGCGCTTGTTCCAGCATTTACGGTACTACAGAATTTGTCGGACACCAAAGTAAGTGGGTAGGGATAGGAACCAAAAACCTTTAAAGGAGATCAGTTGGCGGAAGTCCCAGAAGCTCCGACAATTTAGGGATTTAAAAGGATTATACAGTAATACTAGTAGGCCTAAACGATTTTAGAATACCATATTATATTTATAATATGGGTAAAAATTACAATAAGACTTTTTTTTCTCCTCTCGATGAATTAGGTGGATTGGCTGCTATTTCCCAAATGGTGGGAAACTCTTTCCGGAAGACATGTTCACCTAGGGCCTACCACAAAAAATTGATTCTATGCCTAGGCCTTCTTAGGCCTAAACTAATCCTGCATCATCAAATGTTAAAATAACAATTCAAAAATAACGAATTGTCTAGCTGGGTCAGGTCGTCAGGCCAACTCCAGGCTTACCCAATTTTCTTAGGAAGCGCTTTAGAAGAGCTACTCGTTTCAGGCAGTTCATAGACCTTAGGCCTGCTATTCTCATTCTCCTCCGCAACAGTTCTTTCACTCCCTCCTCCAGCCACCACTAGGCCTGGGCCAACTGTTGCCTGTTGGTTTCTTCCATCATCTGGGTCTCGACTTAGGCCTAGCTCCGGGAGAGTTCCTTGTTCTTTTTGTACAAGTTCCAATAAGTTAGGCCCATGGAACTGTATAACCCTTTCCCATAGGTGTCTATCCATTATAAACCATACATACGAAATAATCAAAATTCAGAATATTATCATTGTTGTTCACACAACAACCAACACATTTGGCCGGTCACATATCACGTACTTGCTCGCAATTTCCTACAGAGGACTGCCATTTTGGTAGAGGGCGGTTGACCAAAACAATTTACCGCTGTGTGAATATGGAACGCCGTTACTGCCTTTGGTGGCTCTTTTCCGTTCGGCGCATTTGCTATTCGGCCCTTTTAACAATACGTTCGGTGCTTTTACATTACGATAGGTGCTTTTACATTACGTTCGGTGCTTTTTACATTACGTTCGGTGCTTTTTACATTACGTTCGGTGCTTTTAACATTACGTTCGGTGCTTTTTACATTACGTTCGGTGCTTTTTACATTACGTTCGGTGCTTTTACATTACGTTCGATGCTTTTTACATTACGTTCGGTGCTTTTATTAACACTACATTCGGTGCTTTGAAACATTACGTTCGGTGCTTTTATCATTACGTTCGGTGCTTTTGCCACACTTACGGATCTCTTATCATTTGGTGCTTTTTAGTTTTACCTTTCGGCCCTTTCATCATTACGTACGGTTCTTTTATCATTCGGTGCTTTCATGACCTTTGACATCGGGTCAAGTGGAAAAAATCAACGGCTGTGGGAACGAGCCTAGTGGAACTTGCGCGCTCCTTCTCTCTTTCTTCGTTCCGTCAATCGTTGATAAGCGAGGAAAGACAATGGCCAAGTCTACTGTTCCGATTTAATTTTAAATTGTTTTGCATTATATGGCCGTTTGCTGTTGGGTTTTCCCATTTGCCTTTTTAATATATATTATCCAGAATCTTAAATTTTAGTGTTTCTAAATTCAACTTCTTAGTTTCATTACTGTTACGCTATATTATATTCATGTTTTGAAACACAGGTGGGCACGCATTCTTCATATAATATATATATACTGTCTCTTATACACATCTAGATGTGTATAAGAGACAGGACCTATAGGCCTACCTTTTTTCTCACAACTGCTTT
>NW_022692459.1:2728-4720 GCF_011630105.1 Anneissia japonica
GTTTTTATTATTTATTTGAGGTATATTTATTAAAAATTCAACATCAAAAACATACATAGCAGCAACAAAGGCTGAATTGCGTATGAATTAAGAAGTAAGAATAAAATATATATTATATAATATTAAAAAGGTAGACAAAATAAAAAGACAAAAAAATAAATACCAATATCAAAATACGAGATAACCACGGAAGGATCATTTGTAAAACGACCGGACAGTAAAGGGAGGGGAAAATAAATCAATCAACTGGAGGGGGAAATTTTGAGTTTAACTTTTATTTATTATGTAAGCCAAAAATGGGATCGGACTTGTTTGGAATCGTTTGGTTACCGGTAATTAATTAATTAATTAATTACGTTTCTTTTATTTAAATAAGCCTGCTTCTTCATATCCGGAATAAAGAAGAGTCCCCCCTAGTTATTTTTGTTTTCAATAATAATCTTATATTTCTATTTGCCCTAAAATACCACCAAAATCATGTGGAAAAAAACTAGAACGTACCCTTTCCCTTTCAAACTTAGGGACAAGAAAATGTAGATCCGGGTTTTCTAATACTGTTTTGATTGATCGAGACATTTTTGTTTTCGTTAGTTATTAATTTTATCACTAAGATAATCACATGTCGAATATGCTTTGTTACGCGCGATTTCCACTAGGCTCATTCCCACAGCCGTTGATTTTTTTTCCACTTGACCCGATGTCAAAGGTCATGAAAGCACCGAATGATAAAAAGAACCGTACGTAATTATGAAAGGGCCGAAAGGTAAAAGCACCAAATGATAAAAGAGCCGAAGTGCGGCAAAAGCACCGAACGTAATGTTAAAAGCACCGAACGTAATGTAAAAACACCGAACGTAATGTTAAAAGCACCGAACGTAATGGAAAAGCACCGAACGTAATGTTAAAAGCACCGAACGTAATGTAAAAAGCACCGAACGTAATGTAAAAAGCACCGAACGTAATGTTAAAAGGGCCGAATAGCAAATGCGCCGAACGGAAAAGAGCTACCAAAGGCGTTCCATATTATGTGTAGGCCTACGTACTTTTACTTATATACAGTAAAACACTTGATTGGATCACTTATTGTGTAGAGCACACTCCGACAGTGCATACCTGGTTTCATCATAATTCCCCTGTATAAAATGCAAACGCATCTTTTTTTTTTTAAATTGATAATGAAAACCTCTACCTCTACCGTGATTTGAACCCAAGGCCTGTCGCTTATTACTTAAGTAAACGTCATAAGCAATCACGAATGCGTTTAAAACTGTGTGCGCGACCGGCAGCTTGAGAGTTTTCAATCTTTGGACCGGTATGGCAAACCATTCTAGAAAGTTTCATTCAGATCCATTGATCAGTTTTTGAGATATTTAAATCTGGGGCCTCCATTTGAAGGGTAGTTGCTAAATACAACGGGTTCAGCCGAGGGGTGTGGCTTCGTATGTTGACGTCATGCATAATAGTTGTCAGCTATAGTTGTCTTTCAGTTTATAGTTCGTCCTTAGAGTAGGTCATGTCTTTTATCACACCATGATCACATAGCATAGCAAAACACAGCAACTCTATGGTCAACTAATGTAAGAAAAAATAAGTTGTCCCTGTGTAATTTACAGAGTGAAATAATACATAGGCCTCTTAGTCATATTTTAGCGGTAGGGATTAAGCCGTAATCACAGAAAAAAATGAAAACAATTCAATGGTCTATACTACTAGTACTACAATACTGTACTTAGTCTGTGGATTTTCCAACAAAATCCCATGAACAAATTATCTTATTACTGAAAGAGAAAATGGGCCTAATAAATTAAAATTACAACTTCTATTACAACATAACTGCTGAAGTTAAGATTTATTACTTTTTAATGTTTCACAAAATTGCCGGCTATATTACACAAAAAGAGAAGAGGAACAGAATGTTAAATATTTAATTGCTGCGAAGCAGCCAATTCATATTCTTGACAGCAATTTGACCTCTGAAAGGTCATTGTTTGT
>NW_022692460.1:0-1059 GCF_011630105.1 Anneissia japonica
TCAGGCTATCTCACCGTGCCTAACAAAAAAAAATTATATTTTTACTCAACTTTTTAACATTGTCAATTTTCGCACAAAAGTGCTTATCTCGCCGAGTTGAGCACTTATTGCAAATTTTTGACTTTCCGCCATATTTCGAGTACTTTTCCGAAAAACTTCAAACTTTCAAATGGAATAGTGTTTGTTTCAGGCTATCTCACAGTGCCTTACAAAAAAAAATTACATTTTGACTAAACGTTTTAACATTGTCACTTTTTGCACAAAAGTGCTTATCTCGCCGAGTTGAGCACTTAGTGCAAATTTTTGACTTTCCGCCATATTTCGAGAACCTTTCACAAAAACTTCAAACTTTCAATGGATTAGTGTTTGTTTCAGGCTATCTCACCGTGCCTAACAAAACAAATTTACATTTTGACTCAACTTTTTAACATTGTCACTTTTTGCACAAAAGTGCTTATCTCGCCGAGTTGAGCATTTAGTGCAAATTTTTGACTTTCCGCCATATTTCGAGAACCTTTCAGAAAAACTTCAAACTTTCAATGGATTAGTGTTTGTTTCAGGCTATCTCACCGTGCCTAACAAAAAAAAATTACATTTTTACATAACTTTTTAACATTGTCAATTTTCGCACAAAAGTGCTTATCTCGCCGAGTTGAGCACTTAGTGCAAATTTTTGACTTTCCGCCATATTTCGAGTACTTTTCCGAAAAACTTCAAACTTTCTATGGAATAGTGTTTGTTCCAGGCTATCTCACCGTGCCTAACAAAAAAAATTAAATTTTGACTGAACTTTTTAACATTGTCACTTTTAGCACAAAAGTGCTTATCTCGCCGAGTTGAGCACTTAGTGCAAATTTTTGACTTTCCGCCATATTTCGAGTACTCTTCAGAAAAACTTCAAACTTTCAATGGAATAATATTTGTTTCAGGCTATCTCACCGTGCCTAACAAAAAAAAATTACATTTTGAATCAACTTTTTAACATTGTCACTTTTTGCACAAAAGTGCTTATCTCGCCGAGTTAAGCACTTAGTGCAAATTTTTGACTTTCCGCCATAT
>NW_022692462.1:0-619 GCF_011630105.1 Anneissia japonica
GCCCCCCCCCCCCCCAAAAGAAGACCATGCAAAATTCGCAAAAAGAAAAAAAAAGGAGAAGAATAGAAGCCCTTAGCATCTATTCGAGGTTTCACGGTATGCTATATTTATTAAGTGGCACCATTTAGTATTACGTAGGGCCTACGTAGGAGTTTCTTAAAATTTTGTACAAATACGTAAATTTTACAAAATAAGCCAATGATATAAAACAATTATAAATAAAGTTGCGCATCTACTGTATTATCAATATTCGTGGCTAATAAGGGTGGGGCATTTGACTTCTTTTATAGATGGCGATAGTTACATTAGTACTGTTTTTAGAAATGAATGCGTTTTATTAACTTACTTGAGGGCTCAGATATTGCTAAATAAAATCACTTTCTACTTCATTAAATTGACCACACAAATGATTTGTTGTTATCTTACTCAACTTATTACTCTTTATTTAATATAATGTTGTTTTTAAATAAAAAGAACTACCGTACTGTATGTAAACTGATATCATCTAAAAAAATTACATAAACTTATATCTTGATTTGTTTCTCAATTTCGGTTCTCTAAACATGACACAAGTTGTCAGACCAGGCATTTGCGTTATGCATGTCGAATAGTACAATTT
>NW_022692463.1:0-469 GCF_011630105.1 Anneissia japonica
AGGTAGTTATGCAGCCGTCCGGGGCTCATATATTTTTGAAAAAATTAAAAGAAAATATTTTGTCAGAAGCGTTGTATTATTAGATTGCTCGGTGGTAGTAAGGAGGGGCCCATCGCCTTTCCGGGACTCATTTGGACATGGAGGAATTAAGCGTTTCCCCAGAAAGCACACAGGCATTACATAACTGGTCAAAAACCTCCAAAGTGGGGCATCCTGGGGCATACTTGAAAGAACCCCTTCTAATAAATCTGCCAAATATTGTGTTTGTGGGATTTTCGTCTATTTGTTTTGGTTTTTTTTTTCGGAAATTATAGAAAAGGTTACGTATTGTTAAGCCGTTGTAGGAGAGTGCTGAGTATCAGTGTTACTGTAAGTATAAATAGTGGCTTTTCCAGGGCCCATTTGGACTCGGACTTCGCCCAGAAAGCACATGCGTTACTTAAGGCTTGGTAGTAATGTGCTAGGTAGT
>NW_022692463.1:490-1078 GCF_011630105.1 Anneissia japonica
GAGTTACGCAAATGGGTCACACAAATTTTAATATGATATGCCATAATTGGACTTTATGGGACAATATATGAAACACTACACCGTTTCTAATATACGTATACAGCAATACATTATTCAGCATCGGAAGAGCTTTCCAACGATACCAAACACGACTACTTTTGGTGAGTTAATACTTATTCTTATTTTATGCTCATTTTAAGTGTATTTTGCGGTTATTTTAAAACAAATAAACACCTATTTTTGAATTATGTTCCATTCTGGCATGAGTGACAGTAGTTTTTATATGTCTGGTTTGTTGCCTGTATAGAAATTAATTAGTTTAGACACCAACATCATATCTGTAGCTTATTTAGTTCCAATTATATGCACATTTTAGATAAATTTGGCGGCCATTTTGAAAAAAAATTTGCATACAAAGTGAAAAATCAAGTGTCAACAGGCCTTAGGGTGACCAGGACGGGTTAATTAGGATATCTGGATATGTTGACTGCTTCTAACATTCCTCTAGGCCTCTTTTTTGATTTTTTTTTTCTAGTCTATTTGAGCGCTCAAAGCAAATGTAGTTACGCGTGCATTGTGTCAGAAAGC
>NW_022692464.1:0-733 GCF_011630105.1 Anneissia japonica
GTGCTATGCTCTAGAAAATTACTTTTGAAGATATATTTCTAAAGCAATTCCATTGTGTAAATATACTTATTCAGTATACGTTTTATTGATGAAGTATATTTACACAACGTCATTCAAATCATGTATGTCGTTGTGTAAATATAGCCTACGTCATCAATACGTTTTAGTGCAGATGATTGTTCTGTTGGCCTCAATACTTTTTAAAGTTTCTTAACACCTAGTTTCTTAAAATATGTACTTAACCGCAATCTACATCATTTCTGGTCCGCTTCACTGCCAGAGGGCTTTTCAAATCTTTTCCAACAGGTCATGAAACAGTTTAGTATTCTTTAAATTAATTCAAAGCTATTTCCTTCATTTAGGTCATTTACGTAGGCCTAAGATTTGTACCAGGGTACGATGCACTACAAATACTTTCGCAACATACTTTAGGGCCTGAATTTTGTGTAGGTGAATAAGTTGTTTGGAAGCGAAGTATGGCGGTTTGAAAGTTGGTGAATTTATAAACGTTTCTCGTAGAATGGCCTTCATAAAATTACTAAATTTTAGGGTTTAGAGTTGAAATATTGAACCCAAACTTCAAAAATAGTAAGACTAAAGGTAATACTTTATATTTATGATATAATCACATTTTGCTCAACTTTCATGTTATACTGTCTATTGGCCCCTTTTCTCGAAACCTGTTGATGCGAGTTTACAGCCCTTTTGTGGTCTTGGGTCACAATTATCATAT
>NW_022692465.1:0-601 GCF_011630105.1 Anneissia japonica
TTAGTTATTTAAATATTTATTTATTTTATGTATTTACATATTTATTTATTTATCTATTTATATATATTATTTACTTATTTATTTATTTATTTACTTATTTACTTACTTACCTACTTACTTATTTATTTATCTATTTATTTACTTATCTAATTACTTAATAATTTATTTATCTATTTATTTATCTATTTCCCTATTTATCTATACTTCTAAATTTAATGAATAATAACTTACTAACTTATTAATATATTTATTTATTTTATCTATATATTAACATATTTATTTATTGATGTATTTTTAAATTTATTTATTTACTTATTTATTTATTTATTTACTTATTTACTTACTTATTTACTTAATTACCTACTTACTAACCTACTTACATTTATATATATATTTATTTATTTATTTTATTTTATTTATATATATTAAGTTATATATTTACTTATTTATATATTTACTTATTTACTTAGTTATTTAATTATTTTTTTTTATGTATTTACATATTTATTTATTTATCTATTTATATATTTATTTACTTATTTATTTATTTATTTATTTATTTATTTATTTATTTATTTATTTATTTATTTATTTATTTACT
>NW_022692466.1:0-2085 GCF_011630105.1 Anneissia japonica
TCATTCAGATCAGTTGATTAGTTTTTGAGATATCTGATCTGGGACGTTTTGCTTCGAATTTTCCATATATCTACACCAAAATTTAATCCCTTTATTTTTCGAACGCCTTTTTATTGTATCAGTTGTACACCTGCCAATTCCTTACATATGGCTTAACATTTACTGGCACGTTTTAATCTTAGCTGACAAAAAAAAACATGTGTCATCTATTGGTGTTGAAATGGAAATATTATGCAAATAGAAATACGAGGATGTGGTTTTAGCATCACATGTTTAAATGAAAAAATGCATTAAAAATATTCCTAATCAGTTTCGAAAAAAGTGAACCTTATACATATAAAATGCTGTACACCTAAATACTGTAATTGCACATATCCATCATACAGCTATTGTGTCTGCCTATGGTAATATGGTAAACATATTATTTAAATGGTCCTCATATCCACAACATACTTCGGATCGTCACCAAACATAAAACATTTCTTTACTATAACATGACATACTATTCTGCCAAAACCTTACACACACATAAACTTACATGACTAAAAATGGCTGAGATAATGATAATGATGATGATGATGATTAAGATACTAATGATAATGATAATGTACAAAATTTATATAGTAAATATTGCAATAAAGTGCCACTATGCTCTTTACATTATTACTTCCAGTAACTGGTCTAAACACGTCCTCAGCTTCTGGGGAGCACAATTCCAAAAGCAGCTAGAATCAGCCGTTGACGATGATTATAACATGGAGATATTATTGAGAAGGAGATCACTCGGCAAAGCCATGCGCACGCCGCGCTATGCAAATGAACCAAGATTAAAGTTGCCGCAGAGCGTAAAGAACGTTTGCGCGATGCCTTTGAAGTCCCATGTGTTCCCCGCCATCAAATTTTCAGCAGGCATAGTTGACCAAAAAATTGAACATGACGAAATGGAGAGCACCTTCTTTTCTGAATGCGCACTACATACTGTGTATCATCACTATGGCTGCGCAATCTTTTCTATTTTGAAGCTGATACATTTATCTCTCATAAAATATCAAACATATTAATATTTTCCTCCAAGAAAAGTTTCGAATTTAATGGAACATTTACATGACCTATAAAAGTATAGTATATTTCAACTTCAATTTTAATTATTAATTAATAAATGATTAAGGATTATAATAAACTAAGTCATTTTAGGGTTAACGAGGGTTAACTATTCGAAAAATGAATCCAAAATCTGAATATTTTTCAGTTTTACGCTGACTTAGCTTTATAGTCGAACCAGTCAATCTTTAGACAAAATTATAATGAACACAGAAGTAATTTTAACATAAATATTTTACGGAATCCGTTCCTGAAATATACAAATATTAACATATCAAAAGCCCGAAAAAATCTAATCAGGGGAACATTGTTCATTATAAAGATATTTAATGGGTTAAAGTCAAATGTTTTATTGCACAACTGCTCTGCTGGAAGCGTATAAATGCATGTCGTTGCCAAGTTGTTGCTAACGGATAAAATGTGAATTATAGGGTAATACGCCAGCGCGCGATCCAAAAGCGGGGAACACATAGGTTTGTCACGTCAAAGGGATCTGTTGCCAAGTGATCTCCTTCTCAATAATACCTCCATGATTATAACAAACAACATTGAGATGAAAATGATTATGATGAAGACGATGATGATGAATATTAAAATAATGTTGCTTCACAGTGTAATATATTATTATTAGTAACTACACTACTATTATTATTACAAATTCCATAGAGTTGCAAGGGTGATTTGTTTTTATCAACAGAATTAGTTTTATATGAATATCTATATTCTATTAATAAAGTTTTTGAATTTGAATTACTAAGAGAAACAAACAAAAGAATGACAAAGAGATCCTCAATTGCTATGCAAACAAAGAAGTGTGCCAAACGCCACCACTATAAACTTTGAATGCATGCCAAATAAATACCTATTATTTCATAAACACCTTATCATAAAAATAACTAATTATACTTAACACAAAAATCCCTAAGAACATAGAATTTCCACTGTCTCATGGAGGAGTTTCATCATTATTTTTATGATGAAACT
>NW_022692467.1:0-2020 GCF_011630105.1 Anneissia japonica
CTTGAGATTTCTTCTGGATTTGCTTGAGATTGGGCATTTTTTTAAAATAATGCATGAGGTCACAAACCTGAAGGAAAATACAGTTAGGCCTAAGCGTCGATATAAAGCATACCGGTACGGTACATCTTTTAACAGTGAATACATTGATACCACTTTGATATCCTATTTAGTTTTCTTCAGTTTCTAATGAGACGGCGTCGAACACTGTGACGATCGCTAGCACCAATAGTCGTGTTTGTACAAGTTGTGTGCTTGTTTTGAGAAAATAGCACATAAAAAAAATATAATTTGAAGAAATTCTGGAATGCGTAAGAACATAATATGCCTCGCGTCAGGGCGTGAGGTGGAAGTTAAAATGCGCGAGACTCACGCGATGCGGGAGACTTGACAGTTAAGTCGGATGCATTCACTAGCTTTAGAGTCATTAATAATGCTGAAATTATTACATTTTACGCATGATAGCTTTAAATATGATGCAAAGTATGCTATTCATATAATTCTGAAGCAGCGTGAATAAACTTAAACATAAGTCTGTCGCCCTCTCTTATTTCACAATTTACTAATTAGGTTAATTTTTTTATTTTGTCACAGTATTTTTATTTGTTCATATGTTCATACTTTAAAATCTAAATAGGATTGATATTTTTTTGTCTTATGCATCAGGCGTTTTCAGAAATTTATATTTATTTCTTTCTATGGTGAATGACAAATACTCGTCATTAATAGCTGCTTTTATATCGACAATTTTCCAAAGAAAGTTGGAACTCATTGTTTAATACACTTCGGTAAGGAAACATTTTTAAATGTAAAAATTGATAGTAACGTTACGAGCTGATAGTAGAAAAAATTAGTCTGCTGCCCTCTATCATTCTACACTACATATTTTTACCAATTTATGTTTTTCGTGTCTCCTAAAAATTCCCAAAAAGTTGTATTTGTTAATATTTTCATTTAGCCCGGGTATAAAATAACAAGTAGCACGAAGGCTGATAACACTGAACTTCAAGTTCAAGTTCATTTTATTTATAATGCATCATTAGTAACTACAATAAACAAAATAGTTATAAAGTATAGAAAATGCAAATATGTCATGAGAAAGCCAGATAAGCCTGGTTTCACCAGTAAAAGGCAGAAAAAAAAAATTAAAGTTTTCATAATAAACCGAAGTGAATGTTATACTTATGCAAAATGTGTACAAATTTGATAGACGTTCATGAGCTGATATCGGAAGATTTCAGTCTGCCGCCCTCTATGATTTACAGCACTTGCATGATTTTGTAGGGTAGGGCTATGTGATTATTTAAACGGTGAACCATAGAATTAACTTTATTTTCACATACATATTAGAATATTTCTGTCCGTAGTACATGCTTACCTTGTCAACATCATGCTTGTTTACTTTGGAAAAAAGATAATGTGAATTTTGTGAATTATAGTAGCTTTTTCAGTTTTTAGCTTGGCCGAAATGTTAAACCTCTGGAGTAAAGATGAGGCCCTGGGGTTTTCATGTACGCTGTACCACTCACCACACGTTGCCGTTATAGAAACTTTCGTTCTTAACTCTATTCCCCTTCCATAATAATAATGCTAATAGATAATTGTTTTCAATTTTGGTCTAATTTTTATGTTTAATGTGTAATCTTGTTTAATATTCTGTTCTTTGTTATGTACTTTTTAAAATCTTATGCATATACATTCTTTGGTGCTCATAGTTTTATATCCTTATTTTTTTTATTATTTATCACTGTATATGTTATTAACACTGGTAACACTGCCAGTGGAATGTAGTTTAATCCATGATACATGTAAAGCTTTACGCCCATTTCTCCCGGGTTTTTCCCCAACAACATGTAGCCAAAGTGTCATAAAAAAAATCAGTTATACAACATATCAATATTCGTTCCATGGGTGCCGGTCATTATACTGTTCATTTTGTCAGCAGTGCTTTTCAAGAAATTAGAATTATAGTAGACATTTAAACTAGATAATAAATAAATAACAACAACACAGAGCAGTGGGT
>NW_022692468.1:0-4755 GCF_011630105.1 Anneissia japonica
ATGACAGTTATCATAAATTAGTTTCAATAGTGAGATTGATAACACCTTTAGGTATAAGTTTTTCAAGTGGTGATGATGGAATGTTCTTATCACTGAATCCGTACGGATCACTTGAATTGTTATAATACTGTTCTCTGGCAATAGCTATTAATTTAACAGCTTCTGCCCGTCCACTTTCTGACACCATTTTTGTAAGAAGTCCATCTTCTTTCTGAAGCAGGACGAATGGCTCATCAAACTCAGCAATTTTTCCTTGATCGAGGATCTGAGGAATCAAAAATATATCATAAAAATAACAGTATAATGTTTTCTATCGTAATACTTGAACATAAATAAAAAAAATATAGAATAATAAATTAATAATAAATATCTGAAGCAGCTTCTTCAAATGGCATTGACATTTGTGTTTTAAGTTTCTATAACCCAGTGGTGGCACCATGAGTATGGGCCAGTCAACCCCTCCCCCAGTTGAAAACGCAAAACAGTTTTTTGGGGAGAAAAAAAATTATCTGAGCTTCATATAGGCTTTGGCTAGTGGACCACTCCAAAGGGTATATCGCAGCCTGTAGCCCTGCCCACTAGTGCTCTCGTCATTGATATCAAGCCCTCCTCCCCTTACGGACATCTGGCCCACCTGGACACCCACACTGCAATAACCCTAGATGAGTACCCTGACCACAACTGCAGGATGGACAGGTCAAATGTCAAATTTAACAAATATAGAAGTATACAATATTAAATATAAAGGAAATGAGAGAATAGATTTATACTTGTTCGTTACTCATGCCGCGTTTCCTAACACTTATTATCCAATAAATTGTGACCCAAGCTCACAAACGGGCTGTAAACTCGTCCTCAGGACAAAATGAGTTTTTGTTATAATGGCATAGAACATATCATTTACTTTAAAATGACAGTTAAATGAACTCAATTGGGTGTCTGGAAGCAAAGTTATGACCGTTTGAATAATTGTCATCTTATCAACTTTCTTAAATCAAGTTTTGAGAAAAATACTTTTATTTTCAGCAGGTTTCTATTCATTTTTCATTAGCTCCCATTCGAAAATGGGTAAATTTTACCTCTTACAGTTGGACTCAAACTTCAGGAATAGTAAGATTAATAGTTATACTTTATTTATTACACAAAAATCCAATTCACACAAAATTCACGTTCTATGCCCTCTTCTGGGTACTGAGGCTTGTTTCTCAATACAGTGCAGTGCGAGTTTGTGAGCTTGGGTCACAATTATCAGAAAGCAGGCATTTTGTTATTTTTCGCTGCGGAAACAGGGCCCAAAGTTTATGATAAATTTTCGCACGAGAATCAGATAACTTATTGGAAAAAGATCCGAATGGGAAAATAAATAATCTTTGACCTATGTCAAACCAGGGTCATGCAAAGAATTTTTTTGGGTAGCTAGTTTCTAGTAGTTAGTAGCCTAGTTTTTGTTCTTGGCCTAGGCCCATCCAAAAAAGTTCACCTGCTGGTCAACAAGTCAGAAGTTTAGATGTTGAACACATCGCAATTTTCATAATGTTGCATGATGGGATAAAATATTTGGAGGGAATTTCAAGATAATTTATTGGAGAAATTATCAAAGAAATTGTAAGTGCTGTGGAAACACGGCCTTCGAACGGTTGAAAATGAACGTGATGAACATTTCATTCCATTCAAGGCAAGATGAATGATGATACTGAAACTGAATGCTTGGCGTCAAACTGACAATATATTTCTTAAAATAGTACTAATATAATTACAGATTAGTGTATGTTTTGAGTAAATAGTTAGCAGTCAAATACAGCATTATATGTAACAGTAACACCTGGAAATTAAAGTGATAACAAATAATTGGAAAATTATAAATTTTAACAGTGTTGAGACCGTAAGTGTTTGGGCTTTTAGATGTAATTTGTAAATTATGTTATAGATTTATAATTTTTCCCTCCAGAATTTCCTAGCAGTAAAACTATCAAGACAGACTTCAAGTATTTTTTTGTAATGAAATATGGAGTATATTGCTATGAATAATGATAACCGTACACATAAAACTTAATAAAAAATAAGAATTATTAGGGGCTACATTTATGTATTTGTCAAAAAACAAAAGCATAGCATATAAAAAAAGCAATTTACCAAGATGCGATCCGAGTCCATAATGGTGTTCAGTCTATGGGCAATTGTCAACACAGTACAGTGTTTAAACTTCTCACGAATTGTTGCCTGAATAAGCTGATCGGTTCTAATAAAATACACCAACAGATATAAAATCAATCACATTATTCTCCCAATTTAATCCAAAAATTTAGGAAGTTCAAATATTATACAAATTCAAATCTACATCACCCATATTCGAAAATTAAACTTGGATAGTGTTGTTTGGTATTATAATATCATTACATACTTTTTTTTTTATAGATTGTTAGAAAAGGGAGAAAAAAAAAATTAAAATTAAATTTTCTTTTTTAATTTTGCCAAAAGCAACTAAGTGGGAAGAAAATAAAGAAAAAATCAGTAATGAGATTGATAATTGCTATATATTTATATAATTAAGGAAAAATTATATATATCATATTTTTGGAGATTTCATGGAAAAAGAGAGCATACTGAAACCAAATTAAAATTTTCTAAAATTTCCATTTTTCGTGAGGATGCTGGCCAAAAATGATTATTTGAAATCACCGTTATTGGTGGTTGAGGTATAAAGAAGTCTAGCCTCAAACACATAATTAAACAAATTAAGTCCTACTTGATATCCACATTAGCGGTGGCTTCATCCACAATCAAGATACGAGTGTGACGGAGCAGAGCTCGAGCTAAACACAGAAGTTGCCGTTGACCTACGCTAAAATTGCTCCCGCCTTCTGAAACAGGTGCTCCTAGTTTTTCAGGCAACTCTGAAACCGTTGATTTAAGTTGAACCTAAAAATGCAAAAATATAAAAAGTCTCCAACTCCAGTTTAATGAATAATAGCAACAGAAGTAACAGTAGCAAACAGCACAATACAGCAACAGTTTGTAGCAGCTGTAATAGTAATATAGCAACAACAGCAGCAATGGCAGTATAATATCATTACACTTATATATCTATACTGTTCCCAAGTTTTTCGTCAAACACACTTTTGTGCCTTAGAAAAATCTGTTGTAAATCATATATAAAAAATGATTCGTCCGTAGCCTAGCTTTGAGGTGAGAATATCCAGGTACAAACTTAAATACCTTGGTTTAGAGATTGATAATAAGTTAAACTGGGGGGAACAGTGTGATAACATTTTTAAGAAGAGTATGACACCCCTCCAGTTCTTAAGGAAATTGTGGTCTCATTCAATGTTGATACATGTATAGTGAGCGGTATGAGCTTTTTTTATTCTTCTGTTATTGAAAGCTCTCTTTTGTTTGGAAGTTATGTATGGTTTGATAATTTAAGAAAAAAAAACCGATTATAACAGAATACAACAAACTAAATGATATCTGTGAGATTAAAATTATTGATAAAGTAAAGAGTATCTTAACAGATAGTTTCCACCCTCTAAACGCATTTTTTACTTGGCTACCCTCTGGTTAAAGGTTAAAATCACAAACCTGTAGAACAAATAGATATCTCAATTCATTCGAACTACTATCCATTAGAATTCTTAATCAAAGTATCAAATAGGTTTTAAGACCTAATTATAATTTATTGCAGTTGTTGGTTAGTATTAATCTTGCACTTTGTTTTGCAATGTGATGTACCAACTGATTTTATGAACGGACAGAAATAAAGAATCTTGAATCTTGTGTCTGTAAAGTAACTATGTTTAATATAATATATTTGAATGTAAACATTAAAAAATATGTTTAGAAGTATCCAAACCTCTTCTAATGCTCTCCACAGCTGAATTTCATTGTGCTCTCCAAAAGGATCTAAGTTTCTCCGAAGGCATCCACTGAATAAAACCGGGTCCTAAACACAAAAGTTGTGCAATGTTAACATTTTTACCACACTCTAAACCTAAGAATAATGTTAGTTTCACATCCGGAACCTGAAATTATTTATTGGTGAAGATAATTACTATTTGCTATTCTATACTAGTTGTAAACAGGCTGGTAAATAATAAACAAATGTTTTGATATAAAAAGTAGTATAAAAATCATTTGTAATGTATTCTATTTAAGTTTCCACCTCTTCTTAGCCTCTGAAAGTAATCTTTCAGATATTTCTTTTTTACATGGAAAAATTATTGTTTTTTTTTAAATAGCAAATAGTAAACTTTTTCATAAGGCTCCAGAATTTGATGAGGGCAGGCATGTGAAACTAGAAAATAATTTTATTTAGCCTAATGCAAAATTCCTTTCCCCTGCAAAATTAGAGGCTTAGCATGCACAGTAGTATGAAATAGAACGGAAGTTTCTGTGACAGAATTACTCTGCGGTACAAAACTTGCACCCAAGGGGGTCAACAATTCCTAATTGTGTTATGGGCATTGGAAAATTTCAACAACAATGTATGCATGTTACATATTTTAAATAAAACTTTATATACCTGGGGTATTATTGAAATACTCTTTCGAAGGTCATGCAGTCCAAGGTCACTGATTAGAACACCATCTATCATGACCTTACCTGTGGGTTCAGCCAAGCGTAACAGAGCTGTCATCAAAGAACTTTTCCCAGCACCAGTTCTGCCGGCAATACCAACCTTCAAGAGAAACAGGTTGTACTGTTTTAATTTCACTGGAATTGAGCCCCTTTAATTCTATTAAGTAGATTGAGTTGGTG